>NC_073692.1:15502402-15635935 GCF_029784155.1 Uranotaenia lowii
TGATTTAAAAAACGGGGCTTTTACCGTTTATAGGAAACAAATCTAGTCTTTGAGGACAAGTATCAATTGTGAAAAAAAATCACAGAAAGTCAATTAGCGATTCAACGTCCAACGCTAAGAAGACGGTGTTTACTTTAAATATATATTTTTCACACTCTTAGTTAATCACTCCAGAAGATTATAAAGTGGAAGTGATGACAAATAATACCATCGGTTTTAACAAGAAAGTTGTAAGAACGAGCGATCGCCAAGAAGTATGTACTATTGAAAAAAAATCAATATCGGGTTTTTGAAGAATTGTTCTGAATTTCTGTTTTTGAACGCGCGAATTTTTTTTCAGATTTATTCTCGCCAAAAATGTGTAGTTTTCAAAATGCCGTGAAGCTCTGCTTATTATTAAAAAAAATATATATATATATTTTAAGTGCAGCCCACCGACAAGATTTCAAATTTAAATTGGCCCGTTGCACACAGGGAAAACGATGTTGAAAGTTGATCAAAATTGGATTTTCGGGACGTTTTACCTACATTTAAAGCACTTTAAAATGGGCTTTTGATAAAAATGATTCAATCACCTAGCAGTGAGACAGATAAAATATTTTTTGTAATTGGTAATCATTTCAAAACAATCATGTCTCTGGCAAGTTTTTAGATTCTAAAAAAATGTAGTAATTTTGGGGAAGACGTCAACATATTAGAAGCTAACTCAAAGAGTTAGAAGGGTTCAAATTAAAAATTTTTTTTCTGAAATTTTCAGTTTATTAACGATATCATTTCAGGCCGAGCTTATTCAAGCAAAAAAATGTTTGAAAGAGTTTTGAATTATTCAGAATGGAATAGTTTGTTGTACACACTTAATAAAAATATTCAAAGTAAAACGAGATAGATTGGAAAAACCTAAAAAAAAGCTGTTTTCGAACACCTGTATCTTTCTAGATCGGATGAGTTCGGTTCCTTTTTGGTTGCATTAGAATCAAGCAGATTTCATCATTATGAAAACATGGAGTTTACAACGTTAAATTAAATATTTCGTAGCTTTCAATTAAGTGTGAACATTGCAAGTAACCAATAGTTCTGAAGATGGAAAAAATATTTAAAAAGGAACTGAGAGACAATTTGAGCATCTATAAAAGATCAAAACTCAGGACATCGAAACACACCATATTCTGTTTTTATGACGTAAAAACCAAAACAACAAAAATTCAATATAATCGAAAGGTCGGGAAAAAGTAAACTAACGTTTCCAACAGTTGGAAAAAAAAAACAAGATATTTCAAGGTTGCAGAAATCAAAAAATTTTTTTACTGTTTCAAAATAGTTAATTTTGATGTGACTTTTAACTCAGCATTTCTGACTCAAATTCATTTCAATTTTTTTTCGGTAACCTTGACTGAGCGAAACAGTTTTATGCATTCGAAACAAAAAATAATAGATAAAAGTTTTGAAGGTTTATTAGTCTTCAGTAAGATCGATCATTGACAAATTGATGAAAAATAAAATTTTCGGCACGGTTTTCTGATAGTGTATTTTTTTAAAATCCATATCATGATATTTTGTTCAACTTGAATAGTGTTCAAATATTTAAAAAATATTGGATTTGGCATTAAAAAAATTTGAAAAAGTTAAAAATCAGAAAAATCCATGAATTTTTAAAAAATTCAAATATGTTCAAACGAAAGACAAGTAATGACAAAAAAATACTGAAAAATGATTGAAATGATTTAAATTAAAAAAAGATTATTAATACAAAAATAAAAAAGGGGGATGGAAACCCGTTTGATCCATGAAACCCAATGTATTAGGAAGTGTTGCCAAAATTGAATCCTAATCAGTGATTCAACAATCATAAAATGGCAAGAAAAGACATAATATGGAAGTTTGAAGAAAAAAGTTTCGAAATCTTAAAGTTTTGTTATTTTTTGTCAGTACTTTCATTTTTGTCATATTTTGTTAGTTTTTTTTTTTCTTTTTTTTTTTTTTGTTTCGATTTTAGTCGTTTTACCATCTTTATGGCATTCGCGACTTTATATCAACGTTGCAGTTGGCGGACAGTTATTGAAAAACATGTCCGGTACAACTGTGTTCGATGTTTACTCTTGGGCTTGAACTCGCGGACATTGTTAGTTTTGTCATTTTTGTATTTTGTGAATTATTTTGAAATTTTTGGAAAGTTTGGCCGTTTTTTTAAATTTTTTGTATATTTTGTTGTTTTTGGATTTTTTTTTTCTTTTTTGAATTTTTTTTTTGAATTTTGTTAACCTTTATAATTTCTGTACTTTTTGTAACTTTTGTCAATTTTTTTGTCATTTTTTGTAATAAAAACAAAATTATAAAATTTTTGCCATTTTAGTCATATTTTAAATTTATATAATGTTTGTCATTTTTATAATTTTTGCTTTTTTTGTAGTTTATGTATTTTAAAATATTCTGGTCATTTAAGTCATTGTTGTAATTATTGTTAGTTTAAGTAATTTTTGTCGTATTTGAAATTTTTGTCAGTTTTGTAGTATTTTGTAATTCTGGAAAATTGTGTTATTTTAGTCATTTTTATACTTTTGGCAATTCATATGAATTTTGTATTTTTGTTGTTTCTGTAGTTTCTTTAATTTTTGGTATATTTTAAAACATTTTTAAAATTTTTAAAATTTTAAAATTTATGTATTTTTGTATATTTTGTAGGTTTTGTAAATTATGGAATTTTTGTAGTTTTTGTCATTCTTGTAATTTTTGTAGTTTTAGTAATTTTTGTAATTTTTGTAATCTTTGTAATTTTATGAATTTTTGTAACTTTTTAAATTTTTATAAATTTTGTAATTTTAGTAATATTAGTAATTTTTGTTGTCTTTGTAATTTTTGTAATTTTTAAAATTTTTGTCATTTTTGTAATTTTTCTAATTTCTGTATTTTTTGTTCTTCTTGTCAGTTTTATCATTTTTGACATGTTTGTCATTTTAGTAATTTTAGTTATATTTGTTATTTCATAAAGTTTTGTTAATAGAGGTAATTTTTCCCTTTTTTTGTAGTGTTTTTTCTATTTTTTATTATGATTTTAAGTCATTTTTGTTATTTCTCAGAATTCCTGTTATTTTTGTCTTTTTCTTATTCTTGTCATTTTTGTCATTTTGCCTTTTTGTCAATTGGGTCATTTTTGTCATTAATGTTTTTTTAAATAAATTTCATGAATTTTTTGTATTTTGTGTAACATGTAACTTTTGTTATTTTTTATATTTTTATATTTTTTTGTCATTTTTGTTAATTTTGTTTTTTGATTTGTTTTTGTCATTTTTGTAATATATGTCATTTATGTCCTTTTATGTAATTTTTTTCATTTTTGTCATATTTGTTATTTTTGTCAATTTCAGTCATTTTTGTCATTTTGGTCGTTTTGGTAATTTTTGTCATCTTTGTCATTATCGCAATTGATCATTTATGTTATTTTTGTGATTTTTGTAATTTTTGTAGTTTTTGTAATTCTTTCAATGGTTGTCATTTTTGCCATTTTTTCATTTTGGCCATGTTTGTCATTTTTTTAAAATTTATTTGTCATTTTTGTAATTTAGTCATTATTGTCTCTATTGTCATTTCTGTATTTTTGTAATTTTTGTCATTTTTGTCATCATTGTAATTTTTTTCATTTAGACTATTTTTGTCATTTTTGTAATTATTTTGATAATTGTCAATTTTTGTTTTTTTTTTAATTTCTGACCTTTTTTTTTCCAATTTTTGTCTTTTTTTACCAATGAAGTCAATTATGTTTTTATTGTTATTTTTGTCATCTGTCATTTTGGTCATCTGTTATTTTTGTCATTTTTGTCAATTTTGTAATTTTTAAAATTTCAGTATTTTTTAGAATCTTTGTCATTTTTGTTATTTTTGTCGTTTTAGATGTTATGTGGTTTTTGTCATTTTTGGCAATTTTAAAAAATTTTGCAATTTTTGTCATTCGTTACTTTGATGTTTTTTTTTTCATTTTAGTTATTTTTGTCATGTTTATAATTTTTTTGTCATTTCCGTCTTATTTGTCATTTTTGTGATTTGTTTTATTTTTAAATTTTCGGTTTACTTGTCATTTTTGTCATGTTCATTATTTTTATTAGTTTTGTTATTTTGCCATTTTTGACTTTTATGTCATTATAGTAATTTTTGTCATTTTTATCATTTTTGTAATTTTTCATTTTTCATTCATTCTTATCATTTTTGATAATTTTTATATTATTTTCTCATTTTTGATACGTATTTTTGTGTCTTTTTTTTTTATTTTTATCATATTATTTTTTTTTACATTTTTGTTATTTTTGGCATTTTTTTTTTGTCATTTTGGTCATTTTCACCTCTATCCATTTTTGTTTTTTTTTGTCTTAAATCTTAAAATTATCCTTAAAATTTTCCAAATTTATCAGGATTCTTTTCTGAACTATTATGAAATTCGAAATTCTTCGGAATTGCCTCGTTATATCTTATAAAGTCAACTGACCTTGAAAGGATTCCAACTATCCATGATATTTATCCAAAAACGTTGATTTCAGAACATCGTTTCAAATTTCTCGCTCAAAACTTCTTCAGACAATCTTTGGATGCACCGCAAAAGAGCAACGGTTCCTAAATTGAGACTTTTGCTACTGCCCTCCGGAGGGCAGAAAGTACTTTAAACTTAGCCAAACCAAAGATGCAACCAAACGAGATGACTGGTGCGATACAATCGAAGGCGATCCAAAGTGCTAGATAACGATAGGATGGAGAGGAGTTTGTTGCGCTATCGAATCGAATTTGAATGAAGGTCTCCGATGGTCGTTTTGAGTTCCAATCTCAAAATGCTACTGCCAAGACGAAAACCAGCAGCAGTAGGAAGAAAACGCTCAAATGTCACAGAGCGTTGGACGCAGACTTAAGTCGAAGTAAAAGGAACGAGGGGGATGTCCCCCGAAAAACACAATTCCAAACCAATGGATGCCCAGGATTGGATAGAAAAAAAAAACAGAGATCAATCCCCCAAGGCCTGCTCGCACTTTTGAGGTAGAATGGGCGCCACCACCGGATGAACTCCCAAATCTGCTGGGGGGAGGAAGGTGTCCACCGACTTTGGACGACCAGATAGAGCCCATTTATGAAAGACGAGATAAGAAAAGTTCGGCTATTAGATGAAGAACCCAAGTAGGTATCGAGCGAACGAACGGACGAACAAGTGCTGAAGAAGAAGTGGATTTTGTTTAGAAACACGAATGGAATTGTGTGCTTGCTGCTTCTCCTTTCACAGAAGAGATATCGAAGATAAGCAGTCGCTCGCCCGGCTCTGCCAGCACACCGCCATCGTCCGATTGCTCATCGTTTCTGATGTGATAGGACGAAAATATTGGAGAAAAATAAGTGGAATCATTAAACGAAAAAGGTAGGTAGATTGAAATAGGGAGACAGAGAGATAACGGGAAGAGAAGAAAAAAAAAATATCACCAAAGATGTAGATAATACGAAGGCAACAAAAATATAGATTCATCATTTTCGATGGAGACACTCTCCGGTCGCTTTATCGCGCTCGATTCTCGAGTGAATACTTTGCGTTTTCGAAGATGTTGATAAGCAAGCAAGCGGAAGATCAAAGATTATTTCGAACTAATGAAAGTTATTCTCGATCGTTGAATAATGCTGGTTATAAGGATAAAATAAATAAAAAATACAGATTGTCGTCTTAATTATGATTATAACTCATCAAAGAAGCTAAACTCTTTGTTCAGTATACGTATTTTTTATGAAGTAACTTCTAAGTCACGTAAAGATATTTACAACTGTTTTTTTTTTAATTTGAAGAAATTTGTTAGAAGGTTGTAAAAAAACCATAGTTTTAATTCTATGATGAGATTAATCACCATTATTTGAATATGTTTGTTACTTAATTTATCGACCTTATCGGTGAAAAGTGATGCCCTTTTTAGTAAGAAGATGATGAAACTTTATCGACTTTTCTCCCATAAATTAAGTAACAAGTTGTAAAAAACTTAAAACAAAAAAGAGGTTATAACCACATTCCACTATTCTATATGAGATGTAAAAGAGTTCTGAAGACTGTTCGCGGCTTATCTAAACTAACATGTCTAGTCTAGAGAGGTTACTGAAGTCAGTGTAACGAGGTGAAATTTGAAATGTAACGCACATGACTCGTAGAAAAAGCTCCACATACTTAACCCACATATAAACCATTAGCAGGTACTATCAGCTTCTCAGATATTTTAGGGACAAAACACTAGCGCCAAAATATAAACGACGAAAAAGTCTTCAACCTCAAATTCGAAAATTCAAATAGCATGCGCTTTTTTTTGTTTATAAATGATGAGGGAAATTTTTTCGTTATTCGTTGGTGTCAGCTGCAAGTGTCTCGAAAAAAAGGTTCTGTCCCGATGAAAGGATTTTGGCGAAAACCGACATCGGAGTTGATGAAATAGGAACTAACTTTGGATATGGCAACGACTCTAAGGAGGTGAGGTGAAACGAAGAAGCGATCCGATTTTTGAGCCCACAACCGAGTAGAAGAAAAACCGCTCCAAACTGCAGATAAATGCAGATGGAAGGACTGATGATTGTGTGAGAAAAAAATGAATGGTTTAAAAAACACCTTATAATTACTCTCAATCTTCGCTTTCAGGATAAACTCTCAGCGACAATAAAAGTATCAGAGCTCTTGAATGTATCACACGAAGTTGTCTTCTTACTGCCACCGGAACAGCGTGGTCCGCTTGTATCGTATTATTTGCTGTTCCTGTTTTCTTTACAAGCACATATGTAGGAACGCCTTATTTGGTTGCAGACCCCTGACATTTGAAAGTCTTCGCAAAAAATTGTACCGACCTGTACTAAACCAGGCCACGCTAGTTGGGAGTTCAAGTGCAGAAAATTATCATCGAGTTGCATCTTCACGAGAGATTTTGTATTGCCCGGGAAGAGAAAGATGCGCTGGATTCTTAGTTTCTATGTAAAGAAAAGAAAATAAATGATATTTTATGCCTATGCTGTTCTTAATCTGTACAATAATTCATAAATTCCATTTTAATTAGCTTGTATTCATATTCCATAACAATTTCAGTTGTTTTTGTTCAGATCTTCTAAAAGGGCTTTCAAGCGTAAATTAATAGGAAAAATTAAGAATTCACGAAAACCACCATTAAACCAATTTGAATTGTACTCCAGAAATTTAAATCTAAATAGTCTCAGTGATGATGAATTTAATATTTTTTTTATTCAAATCTTGATTCGGCAGAATGTGAGGAGAAATTTGAGTTTACGTAAACAAAAATCCTGTTGATCATGTGACGTTTAATTTTTTATGTTTACGCGGTATCGTCGATCAAATGAAAAAGTTTTGCGTTTGAAAGCTTGCATGCAAGTTTAAAGCTTGAAGACTTTTTCGCTGAGAGGCAGCACCGTAAACAAACGTGTCGATGTCCCAGACTACTTGTTCGAAAAACTATTAAGCCGGGTATCTTGTTAGAATATAATATCTTTGCCATTAGGGTCTATCGAATTGCATTGTTATCACATTGAGGGAATCGAATTACATTTTTTTAAAAGAAGTTTTAAATACTGAGACTGGATCAAAATTCTACTTTTCACTATTCCTCATCGATTCCACCATGTTAGATAGCCAAATTTGTAGTTTTTGTGAGTTATTGACAAAAAAAGATTTTTCATTTTTTTTCTGAGGTGTACCGAGACCTTAAGTTACGAAAAGCTTTGCCGCAAAAGAGTTTTGGTTGTAAATTTTTCAAATAAATGTTCTTAAATTATAAATTTCTTTATACACTATTTTTATTCTTTGTTGAGATAAATTATCAATTTTACTGAGTCAGTTGCATCTGTTTCTATAAAATTGAATTACTACAAAAAAAATTACGCCAGATTGCATTTAGCATAGTTTTAAATTTAAATTGATTGAAAACATATTAGAGCGCATCTTGAGTTGGACGCCATCATGGTGCATCTAGTATGGTGGTCTCTGATGGGTAGATTCACGGTGTCGTAATTATCTTTTGTGGTGACACGTCCTGTTTACAAAATTTTACGAACGAGAAATGGGATGCAGCGAAATTTTTCATGTAGCTGCACATTTAAGAAATTAAACTCAAAATACAGTTGGAGGGTAGCAAAAAAAAACCCATTTTGTGAACCAAATTCAGCGCATTTTTTGGTTTCTCAACGATTATCTCTCCGGAAATGCACAGAAAGTTGAAAATTCTTAAAAATTGAGCTCAATTTTGGGATTAAAAATTTAAAAGGAAATTAGTTGTTAAGAATTTAGATGTTTTTTAGTATCAAATAATTAAAACGTCTATCATTTTGTTTTTTTTAATCCAGCTGAAAACTAAAATATTGGAATACATGGATTTAAATTAAAAAGTCAAACTATCCGACGTTATTTTTATTCCTCGAAATATCATATCGTTAAAATTAATAGTGTTATCGTGCAGGTATGTGCATTTGTTTACAGCTTTCGATCAAAATAACACAAGAAACTTCTGAACAGTCGATTCTGCACATTCGAATTCTTAAGTAGCTTCCACGGACATTCGATGGGTTTTTTTTTTAGTAGTAGAAGCGCTGCCCAAGAATATTCAATGCAAAATGGATTGGCCCAGAAGAAATAAGTTGAAAAAAGGGTTTCAAATATTTGTTGAAACATTTCAATAAACAAACCTTATTTTCGAACTTTTTGAGAATTTTCAACTTTCTGTACATACATTCCCGGAGAGTTGAATTTCTTGACCGTGCAGCTACACGAAAAATTTTGTAAACATGACGTGGGAACTGTCACCAAAAAAGGGAATTACGTCAGAATCGACCCATTCGCGAAAAGCAGACGAGAGTTGAATGCGGAGGAGGAGGTGAAACGCAGCTGAAATTTTGACAGCAGGCTGGGATTCCAGATGCCCTGATTTGTTTGTAAAACAAGGACTTTTGCCAATAGTAAAAATATTGGTCAGACAAAGATTTTACTTTGACTTTTACAAATATAATCCATTGAAACGAAAAAAGATCTTCAGGTTGAGTTCCGGCCAGTTTAGCTAAGTTGGAAGCAGCAGAAAGTCATCGAATCGGATGGAAAACTGGCGAGGCAGGGCATTTTATCGACCGAGAAGCAGCTGGTCTTCCTGCAGGAACATCCGATCTTCATCGAGATGAAACTGCTGATTCAGGTCAGGAGGACCCCCGTTTGATGCCATCGCTGCTGCAGAAGAACCAATCGAGCAATCCGGATCAGATCCGTATCATTTCGAAGAACCAGAAGGAGGACAAGAAACATTCGGTTTCAAGCTTCAGTAAATAAGATGTGTTGAAACTTACGGTTTCCTCCGGAACAGCAGCAGCACAGCGGCACAGCAGCAAACTTCAGCTGCCACGAGCAAAACCAAAACAGTTTGTTTTGGTTCCTATTGCTATGTTCAATTCGCAATCGAGAACAATAGATCAATGATTGCTGATGACAGATGATGATGGTAAACACGGTACAAATGTTTACATCATCACACGGTTAGGCAAGAATATTCAAATTGGGTTCGTGGTAACACAACAGGTTGGCCAGATATTCTGGGAAATGAGTACTTTCCCCGTTAGGGAATATAAGAAGTGGAAAGTGACAATTAGCTATCGCTAATTAATATAGTTGTATTCTACTGACCTCACAGACGAAACATGAATAAAGATAACTTTATTCCACCACTGAAACCTGCGTTTTCAACAAGATGAAAACACGTTTGTATTGCAATTCTAAACTCCAAACTTGATTTAAAGTAATGTTCCTTTTTTCGGAATTTTAAACCAATTGGTATATTCATCCCCAAAAGTAATGCTCCAAATATTTAATGAATATTGATATAGACTTTTTCAAATTTAATTTATTGTTGGATGGTGTGGCAAAGCACACCTGCCCAGCTGATTTAATATAAGAAAAATGATACGAATAAAATCAGTTCATTGAAAACTCAAATCATTTCTTTATTCCCAAAAGTCCAATTAAAATTGAATAAAATAAACTAAAACCCAGTGTTTTAAATCTTTGGATCTTTGATCTACGATAAGCTTGTGCACAGACATACATAGACTTTTTTTTTCAAATTTCTGATTTTTAATCTCGAACACCTGGCATCCCCGGACCCCTTTTTTCATAAAGCCAGCTGTCAATACTTTTTTTCAATATGGCTGAACGTGCGATTTGGCATATGAGACCACCATACTAGATGCATCATGGACTTCATATTTTCTACACCAGGGCGAGTACAGCTTCAGGTGTTTTAATATACCAAAACACGGAATCGACCATCTTGTGACAGGCAATCGCAATCGTAGGCAGGGATGGCAGCTGTTGAGGATAAAAAATCTTGGCAATTTTGAAAAAAAGTCTGCGAAGACCTCCAATTTTTTGGTATCAAAAAATATATTTTTTTTGACAATGTGGTGAGCGGGGGGGTAAGTGTTGTTTTGTATTCAGTTTTAGAGTTGAGAGCTATACCAAACACTGTTTTTACCACCAACCATGCCGATCTAAATTAAAAAAATCAAATTTAAATTTATGATTGGTGACATACCAGTGCATCCAAGCGAAATTTCTAGTATAATCTGGCACTTACGGCTCATATCCAGCACATTAATATTGATTTCATCGTTCAATTTTGAAAGTCTGTAAAATCTGGGCAATCTGAGCAAAAATCTGGGCAAAATCTGTGTCTGACCAATATCAGGACGAAGGGTCAAAAGTCTGTGTTTTACAGACAAATCTGGGCACCTGGCAACCCAGATCGTAGGCATGGTAGGCGAACAACTGGCTGTCAAAAAGCGCTTCGTTTCCATCCTCCACCACTGAGAAACTTTTGGTACCCCTTGTCTACTATTCCTCAAAATGCATCCACCCGTAGCTGTAGGCGCCCTGTTCTACACGCTACGTTCAATAAACACAGTTTTTGAAAAATGTTGTCCTTTTCCGTCAGTAGGTGGTGCTTATGTTCGTAGAAAGAATGTCTGTAGGAATTTATAAGAAAAATGATAAGTGTATCTATATGACTATCTTTGCCATTATACACAAGTCGATCTTTCACTAGAAACTTTCTAGTAGAAAGGCTAAGTTGATAAATTTGATATAGGTAGTTAGACGCATATTTCAATATTATTAACCTCGTAATCACATCTTTCGGCCATGTGGCTATGATTGGGCGGGGCTTATTGACAATAGAAGTAATCTCGGAATGTGCATCTGCCATTCGGAAATGGGTTTCTGGAACTTTAATAGCGCTAACACAACGAGCACCCACGATTGAACAATTATAATCAAATCGATTAATAATGTTTATTTTGCGTAACATATCTGCCAGCTCAGAAGGTCATTGGCTGGATCATACAGCAGGAGGCCTTTTGCATTTATGAGCTGAGCTGGTCAACTTTTAGAAGTCGTTCAACGACGTTTACGATTTTTTTTGGGAATTTGTCTTGATTTGTTTCAGTAAATAGACAAAAATCACATTTCAGGCTGTAAGTTAAACAATTGGAGACTTTCTGCTCTCCAATTTTGATTCGAATGTCTTATAACATTTTTTTGTCCGTTTCAGCTCAAAATTGGCATGAGGCCATATGCAAGGTCAATGAATAATTTGAGCTCCAAAGGTTCGAAATCGAAAACAGACCCCTTTTCAGGATAATTTTTATAAATTTTGTTTTTTGAATGCCGTTTTTGGCGAATTTATTAGGGGCCGTTCACTAATTACGCAAGCACGATTTTGGAAATTTTCAACCCTCCCTCCCCCCCTGGTAAGACAAAGTAAGATTTTTCAAAACCCCCCCCCCCCCCTTGTAAGATCTTACGTTTTTTATTCTTTGAGAAATTGATCCGTTTTTTTTTTCAAAAATAGCTTGATAATATTAAAAATGTGACATACATGCTTCAAAGCAAAGCACTTTTTAAGTAAAATTAAAACAACTGTATTTGAAAATCACAATCTATACAAAATAATAGATGAAATGTCATAAACGATTAAAGAAAACATTATTCAAGACATGTTTAGGGTAACAAAAATTTTGAATAAATTTCCACAATCGAATAAACAATATAAAATCTAAATTTCGATTTCAAAAAGAGAGATGAGGTTAGCTTGAGATACCATAATTTTTTTATGATTTTTATCTGAAAATTTAAAAAATGTTTTGAAAAATATATCATTCTATACTACCAGAATTGGGGAAAAAATGTTTGAAGAGTCATTCAGTGGTAAGCGATAAAGTTTTAGGATTTTTTGGTAAATATTTTGTAAAATTTAGAGTTGGTAGTGTCTATCACTGAAAAAACTGTCTAGAAATTCATTATTCAAAGCGCCTTATCTGGATGAAGTCATTTTCGAAAAATGATGGATTCAAATCGTGGTGTCAACGCGCCATTTTCCTTGTTGTTTCTATAAATTTTCCAATTAAAAAGATTGTTATGATGGAAAGCGAAAAGAGACGATCTTTTTTAATAATGTGATTTAGTGTTTTTGATGGCATGTTGGTTTGAATTGGTTCTCTATAAATTTTATAGAACCTGCAGTTTTTTTTAATTAATTTTATTAATAAGACATTAAAAGATAAATAACATAACATAAAAATTAACCACAAATAGGTAGTGAGTAAAAAAAAACCTGAGTTATATGGTTTCGTATGGCTGTGACTTTGATGAATTTTTAATGAAATATTTCTTACGTAAGATTTTTGGAAACCCCCCCTACCCCCCTAGTAAGAGATCGTAAGCAAATGTGAAACCCGCCCACCCCCCCTATGTGCTTACGTAATTAGTGAACAGCCCCTTAGCTGCGATAGACATTGATTACATGCTTGAAATCTACCTCTTTCTCAAAGCTATTGATCTCCGTTTATAACTACTACTTTCTTCTTCACTATATCTAAATCTATCGAAAACTATGAAATGTAATTACCTACACAAATCAGACATTGGCTCTTTAAAACCTACGGTACGAGCCGTTTCAAATAAACGAATTATAAAAATTAAAAAAATGCCGTTTTTAAGGTTTCAATATTCTGATTAATGTTTTTTTTTTGTTTTTTTCCAAAACTAACAATTCTGGGATTTCAATATTCAAGTTCGATCATTTTATCACCCCCACCGTAAAACCATAGCTTGCTCTCCGTTTCACTTCTATATTTGCATAGTTTAATCCTCTAATAGCCCCTCTGATTGGTCTTTCGGGCTAGCCCCGATAATGATAACTGTTGATTGTTGTAGGTATTCCTCGCCTCGCTTATCTATCGTCGAACGAAAAATCCGGGCATCAACCGAGATACCGAGCGGGGGCCATCGAAAGGATTTTCCATTAATGGAACGCTGGCGCACTGATAAGCAACAGTCGTCCACTCGCAAAAGCTTATCATAATTCAAACTTTCGGAACCATCATCGAAATCGACAAAAAATATAACAACATCAGCGGCGATACCGCTTCATGGTTTGATTAGATCAGATAGACAATATGAGAGTGGGGAGGAACAGTTGAGGAGCA
Source organism: Uranotaenia lowii (assembly GCF_029784155.1). NCBI lineage: Eukaryota > Metazoa > Arthropoda > Insecta > Diptera > Culicidae > Uranotaenia > Uranotaenia lowii. The sequence continues at coordinate 15,515,921 of NC_073692.1, forward strand.
GTGATAAGTGGGGATTGGCGTTGAAGCTTTTTTCCACCTACTGATAAGGCACACCTCATTTACATATACGATATCGAATTCGAATGGGGACACACCTGGTTAGTGACTCGGGCTAAAAGTGATTAAATCAACTGGATTGTTCCATAGATGGTTTTTGAGTTAGTTAGTAGAAAAAAAAGTTACAAATAATCAGTTAGAAATGAGCAAAAATTATCCATAGCTTGAGTCATAAATTACTCCTAGCGATAGTAAAATCGTACCCTTGAGTGACACTAAACAAGTCATCAGTGCTGGTTCTTAATTTCGAAAATTTGTAATTCTGAAATGGAATTGAAAACGAGCAGAAGGAAAAAAAACTCTGTCGGTTTCAGCTGGCAAATGGCACAACAAAACGGGTTGATCGTATCGCACTTAGCATTTTTTTTTTGCGCGCCTTCGCCCGTGTAATGAAGACCTGTATGAAAATGTTCCTATCTAGAGCTGCCTGCCCCGATTCTTACTACTCTTTAGAAGGCACACAGTTCGTTATCTCTCAGACTCTCTGGGTATTCTTGGTGTGGTTCTAGCTAGCGATATCGCTCAAGTCCGCACTGGTGTCTCCAGGCCAGGTGTTCCGCGCGGTGTTCCAGTTACTTCCTTTCGGGGTGGTGGAGCAGCCTACAGCCACTAAACCAGATACATACCTACTAACGGGGTAGCAGAGGCAGGAGGTTCAACTAAATATAGCACAATTTTATGGTGTGTACTTTTCACCAGAACAATAAAATTCAACAATCTATATCTCTGAGAAGAGGGTGGGGAGTGTGAATGGAGGAAGGAAGTGGGACAGTTCTGAGCAACACATTTCTCAGTGTCTGTGCTGCGCGCACTTTCCGAAAGATAACGTTCGGCATAACCTCAAGGCCCCGCACATTCGTTCGTTCGGAGGAGGAGAAACGAAACCTCGCGTTTTAGAACTCAAACTCTGTGTGATAAAAGTTCTTGGAAGAACAAAGAGAACCTTACTAGTTAGTTAGCTAGTTGCTGTTGTTGTTTTTGTTATTTTTTACGATGACTAATTCGTCACTTCGCACTAAAAATGACAAATAAAAACAGCGCGCGCGATTTGTCGCACACAAAACACAACAGTTCGCACTGTGCTGGCGTGCTTCAGCCGATAAGCAATCGTCATCGGCGGACTTTTACCGATCCATCCATGCTCAAATGCTCATGTGCATGTTTTATATTCGGCCATAATAAGTAGATATACTACCTAAATACCTTACAAATAGTAGGAGGAAGAAACAAAGAGCCTCTCGTCAGTTTGACGAGCTGTTGAGTACTGCTGGTGCAAAATCGGCTATCGCATATCGCTAGTTTATTTTTTGCTGTTTGCTTTCGGTATCTAACCTAAAAAAAATTGAATGCGAAAAATTACTACCAAACGTCAAAGCCACTGAGGTGTGACGACAGGAAGTTATTCGTTCGATAGAACCCTGATTGTAAATTAAAAGTTTCAGTAAACTTTTAGTTAAAAGTCATACATATTTAATGAAAAGTGAAGAACTTATTTTTTATCGATTTTTCTGACAATTTTTGGAACAAAAATTTAAAACTATTAGTGATAACATGTTAACAAAATAAGTTTACCCAAAAAATCAATAAATAATAATTGTTCGGAACTATCGAAACAACCTATTTTTAAGTGAAATCTTCTAAAACTGACACAATAGTGATAAGTACAGACCCCGTTTGTGTTTGGCAACATTCAATTTTGTTCCATGTCAGAACAGTTTCTAGAAACAACATTACTTTATAATTTTCGCTATAACAATAAATATAGTTTTGCGTTTTTGGATGGTGATAAAACACAACAACAAAAAAAAATGTAAAAAAAAAATCATTATCAAATTCAAACCAAACCGCCGCACACAGGGTTAAACATGAAAAAGGCGATCAAAACTGTTTTCTGCCGAAACTGTTCGTTTTAGACCTATAGTGTCTTCGAGACAAATGACCAGCATTACAAGGGCTAAAAAATAAGTTTTTTGAAAAACTTATTAATCCACCTAGTAGTGAGTTAGAAAAATTAACTTTTTTAATATCCATTTTAGAGCTGTATTGTCTGAGAGAAATTATTAGCTTGTATCAATTCTAGCAACTTTGCTGAAGAAGTCATAGCAGTAACATTAATCGTTTCAAAGATATGACAATTTTAAGAAAAATAACACAAGTTTTCAGTTTTTTCAACATAGCTTTTTTGCGCGTGATTTTTCATATAAAATATGTTCTAGAGAGTTTTGAAGACAGAAAAGTTGTACACTTTTGCTGAATATATTGTATAGAAATTTTGAAGTTTAAACGATATATCTTAAAAATACTTAACAAAAATAGTCATTTTGAACTGGTTATATCTCCTGAGTTCGGACGAGTTCGGTTACATATTTTACAGTTTTAAAATTAGAAAAGTATCGCCTTTCAAACAATGTACAATTCAAAGTGGCCAATTGTGACCTTCATAGTGTAAATGTCAATAGAAGAAAGATAAAAATGAAGTTTTTATACTAATTTGAGCCCATCTACCATCTCAAGTCCAAGTGGTTCAAGTAGGCCTACTTTTAGGAATCCTACATGTTGCAGCCTAGTAGTAATAGTTATGCTCAAATTAGTATAAAAACTTCACTTTCGGCTCACTTCTATTGACATTTACACTATGAAGGTCACAATTGGCCACTTTGAATTGTACATTGTTTGAAAGGCGATACTTTTCTTATTCTAAAACTGTAAAATATGTAACCGAACTCGTCCGAACTCAGGAGATATAACCAGTTCAAAATGACTATTTTTGTTAAGTATTTTTAAGATATATCGTTTAAACTTCAAAATTTCTATACAATATATTCAGTCATCTATACAATATATTCAGCAAAAGTGTACAACTTTTGTGTCTTCAAAACTCTCTAGAACATAACTGAAAAAACTGAAAATTGGTGTTATTTTTCTAAAAATTGTCATAACTTTGAAACGATTAATGTTACTGCTATGACTTCTTCAGCAAAGTTGCTAGAATTGATACAAGCTAATAATTTCTCTCAGACAATACAGCTCTAAAATGGATATTAAAAAAGTTAGATTTTCTAACTCACTACTAGGTGGATTAATAATTTTTTCAAAAAACTTATTTTTTAGCCCTTGTAATGCTGGTCATTTGTCTCGAAGACACTATAGGTCTAAAACGAACAGTTTCGGCGGAAAATAGTTTTGATCGCCTTTTTCATGTTTTACCCCTGTGTGCGCCGTCGCGTTCACACGTATCTACGATGTGGTCTTCGAACTAATTGCTTCAAACAGTGCTCCTCTATCACGGACATCTGATTCTTGTGATCTAGACTTGGAATTCTCGAGAACACGCATTTTCCTAAACTGACAGGTTCCAGAAGACAGGTTCCAGAATGGATGGACCCGAACGGCGAACATGGGCTAATCAAATTCCTCCTACTGAAACCCAACTCTCCCGCTAAACTACCAACATACCCGTACATCACATCCAAATCTGTAGAGCTCGCAGTCGGACAAATCGCAGGAGTACATCCATGCGAACAGGGTCAAGTCTATCTGCACAAAGTCAGATCCCAGAGAAAAGTCGAGAATCTGCTAGCTGTCAAAAACATGATCGACGAAACAACCGTAACAATAAATACAATACCATATTGTTTAGTCCTAAGGGAAAAACTTTCCAGATACCGTTATCCGGGGTAATATTGATCACATTTTTTTTAAATATTTTTCGATTATTTTTCCCGTTAAGGGGAATGTGACATGTTCTTAATTTTTAAAACCAGTACTGGACTCCTATGAACGTAAAACATGGTCGCAGAAATTTATTGGACTACTTAAAATTTGATTTAAAAATCTAGTCTCTAGTAGCCCCGATGATCCGTAAGGACGTGGCTGGCGCCGTTATTGACCATATAAGATAAGGAACCTTCGAATCGTGTATACAGAAAATGGTAAGCTAATCCCAAGCCCCATTTGTTTGGATCTATGTATAATTTTGGTGGTTCTTGTCAATCACGGAGTAGCAACTACTGAAATGTAAGGTTTATCTAAGCTCAAGCTCAAAATTTTTAACGAGTTTTCTTGATCATAAAGGATACAAAACACCTTCATAATTGTTCACAAAGTCTAATTTATCAATTTTACCTTGCGTTTTAACGTTTTCTTTTGAAAACATTTATAATCGAAAAAAACCATGATGCTGCATACATCTCGGGTCAAAAATTATAATAATTGCTAAATAGTTTTAGATTCAAAATACAAATGAAATTTTACCTTCACACATTCCCCTAGGCCCTCCCACTATTTCTATTTTTATTTTTCTTCAAAGTTAATCATTTGATAGGATTCCTATCCATTTGTCCAATAAGGGCTTACTCTTGGAAAATGTACTTAGTTTTTAAATATCAAAAATGTATCATTAAATAACTTTAAAAATAGCACTATAACTTTACATGTACAAAAAATAAAAGTTGTTCTTTCATATTCAACAACCCTTTTGCTTCTAAATACTTTTTGTTATCATCAGGAGAGCTGTTTGTTTGCGAGCCTTTAAAAAAATAGATATTTTAAGATTTTGAAATTACATTTTTACTGACAGAAAACAATTTGAAATAAAACCCAAATTTTGTCTATTTGATACTCAACTAATAGGCTTTCAAACGTAGAAAACAATTTTCAAAAACTCAAACTATAGGCTGAGTTATTGATGATAATGTGGACAAATTTATTCATGGTCAAAGATACCCTGGTGATCAAAGAAGACTACCGTAAAACGGGGTAATACGGTAGTCTTCTTTGTATTGTTGGCCATTCATCGTTTCAATCGTTATGAAAAACTTAGTAATATGTAGTTTCCACAGATAGTTAGCTTCCTCAAGTACTAGACATTAAATTTTTCAATTTTTTCTCCTTTTAGATCTCCGGGAAATACAGGTGCGACTTTTCAACGAAAAGTTTCGGGTTGGAAACTCGCCAAGTGTCTCTAAAGAGTTCGATTTGCTGTCCATTACGATTTTTTTTTTCAAATTATCTCTCCACAAGTGGTCCAAATATTTTGCGCACGATTTGACCACCGTATTTTATTTAAAAGTCAGCTAGACGAACCAGTCAGAAAAATTTGACTTTTCATCACTTTCTCTATTCATATTTTCGGATTGAGCTTGAAAAAACCTCTCACCTTCCTGTCACTTCATGGAATCAATGATCTTCACTTTTATTCAAATTTAAGCTCATTATTAGGTCCTCTAGGACTTCTAAAACTATTTTGCATGTGAACTTTGGTCGAATAGTTGATTTCTAGCTGTTTTTGGGCCTCCTATTGGGACTTCTGGATTTTTCTGCCCAAAAAATTTTGTCCATGTACTTCAGTATTGGACGTCATCTCAAAAACCACTTTACAGATTATCACCAAATTTTGTACACGCACACATTCCATTACTGGGTAGCTTCACTGAAAATTTCATCAATTTCTATCCATGCATTAAAATGCAAAACAAAGTTGCATTTTTTTTTTCGAATACACTCCTTAGTGCAAAACTGGCTTTCCACCAGATGAAAAAAAAAAAAATGGTATCAATGTGCAAAAATTTCTCCTTTCATACAAATTTTCATACAAAATTGAAACGCGTTGCGCTAACTGAGGATCAACCAAATCATCGCAAATTTTACACTGATGCTTGGTGATCCAAAAGGCACCGTAAAAACATATGGGACCAAAATGTCATGTTTTGCAGCGGTATAATGGGCATCCATCTTATACCGTAATTTTTTTCACCTGGATTAAATTAACAAAAATGTTTAGAGATTCTGTACTCACGAATTTCACAGTTCGTAACTAAAAAACCAAATAGTTCAAAACCTTGTTTGATTTTTTAATTTTATGATTAAATATATGATCATAAAAGAAGATTAAATGATACATCTATGGATAAACACAAGTCTATATACAGCTTAACTATGAGTCGAATACGCTATCTTGAATAAGCTCGTTTATTCCTGAAGTAGAATGTTAAGTTAATTTCAGGCGGTCGAAATTAGACTACAACAGCAATAAAAAGTGCCAATGCCCCCATATCGTAAGCAGGCGGCGGAACAATAGGGTCATTAGCATGTCCAACGTAAAAATGTTATCAGAAAACTATAAAAAAAAAACGACTACTATCTAGCGATTTACCGATACAGGGTATCTATCTCCCGAAAAAAAAACAACTTCAACTTACATATCTCGCTCGGAAAGGTTATTTTGGCTTTTCGTTTAATGCAGCCTTTGCGATATTCAAATTTTGCCGCTGTGCAGCCAAACTCGGAGCGTCCGTCCTAATCAGTTAAGCGCCCCATAAACCAACGGAAAAATTCCGCGCAAATCTCCGAGTTGTATTTTTTGTTTTAAATACAATTTTCCTTACCTGGTTTGTTGTAGCTTTTGTTGGTTTGGGTTTTTTGATTTTGAGTCTCCATACTTCATTCACTCCACTCAACGATGGAGAGTTCCTTCGCTGGGTTTCTCGCCAGTTCGACAGCCGTAGTGCGATAAAGAAGTTTTTCAACGAACGGAGAAAAATTTTTTTAAAAAAAACCGAAACTATGGCATATTGCCATCCACTGATAAAAACTCCGAACCAGCATTTCGTTATCTTGGGTGGTGTTTTTTTCCTCTCTTTGCTTCGCTTCGCTTTGCTTCTCGAGGCTAGCTGTTTGGCAGTTATTTCAGCTGGAACTGAAGGAAACAGAAAACTTCTAGGCTTCTCGTCGACTTCGGTTGGGTCGAGAGTGGGAAGGAGGTAAATTTTATGGGGGAAGGCCCACAGGTAAGACCCCGAATATAACATGCAAAAATGACTTTAGCTTCAAACAACAGTAATCTCAAGTCTGTTTCTCTTTTCCGTTGATATCGCACTCGACTGGTAGCAACTGTTACATGCTGCTGTTTGAATCGACAAAAAATGTGGCTTCCAAAATTATGTGATAAAAATTTCTGTTGAAGCAAGTTGAAGCTAAAACAGATCGATGTTTTGAGGACTTCTTATTGTGTATACGTGTTCCAAGGAGGATAACAACTCGTGTTTTTTGTTAACCAAGTTCCAGTAGCACATCTTTGTCAGCAATCATACTCACCTGAAAATAAACAGACAAAATGAAAAACTTCAATTAGATACACTTTTGGAAGATTACCTTCAGATTCTGGTTATTTAAGTTGTGTGGGTTCCGAACGTGACCCGGTGTTTGGTAATATTAAGCTAGTGTAGAAAGATATCTATTTATTTATTTATTTCAATCTTTGCAGATGCTCTAAAAACTAAGTACAATGAAAAATATTTAAACTATCTTATTCTAGATTTAAAAACAGTTTTGGAAACATTGAAATCGAAATCACTAGATATTTCATTGAAGCGCGCGCAGCATACATCCAACGGGTTGTTTTGACCGTATTGGGTTCGTCGCAGGGCAAGTCTAAGAAAATCGCGCGTCCGGGTTGTTCTGATGGGAGCATTTAACGGCAGTAGTGATAGCAGTTCTGAGCAATCCACGTTGTTCTGCAGGAGGTCGAAGATGAAAAGCCGTTGTAGGTAAACGCGCCTTGATTCCAGTGTCGGCAAATTCAATAACATACAGCGTTGTTCATAAGGCGGGAGGTTATGAGCGTCGATCCATGGTAGTTGACGCAGAGCATATCTGATGAAGCATCGTTGTACTCTCTCGACCCTGTTTACATGCACAGTCTGATATGGTGCCCAAATTTGCACCCCGTACTCCATAATACTGCGCACAAGAGCACAGTACAAAGATTTCAAACTGTCATTCAAAGTCATTGAAAAATGATGTGTTTCGTCGTATAAATCCGAGAACTGCAAAGCCTTTCGCTACTGTTGCGGAGATATGCTGGGAAAAGTTTAGTTTACTGTCCAAAATAATTCCAAGGTCCTTGACAGTAGATGTGCGGTTCAAAACGGTCGTTAGTACTTTATATTCGAAATTCAGTGGACGACGTAGACGAGAGAATGAGATGACATTGCACTTAGTAACATTGGGTGCCATACCATTTTGGTAGCACCAACTTGAGAGTGTGTCTATATCCTTTTGAAGAGCACAACAATCAACCAGAGTCCGTTCGGAAAATTTTGAGATCATCGGCGTACAGTAACTTTTCTGATTCGATCGTGGAGCCTAGGTCGTTTATGAAGAGAAGAAAGATCAAAGGTCCTAAATGACTTCCCTGAGGAACTCCATTAAGGGATAGTTACTACCAGATATAAATTATATAATAGCTCTCTCCACTTTCTGATTCATCATTGGATTGAAAAGTAGAAAAAATCTCGCACAGATTAAAAATAAACCATTCTTAACCCCAATGATGTATCAATTGACTCATCGAGCTTAAGCTCTAGATTCGGGCATCTAAATAGATTGGAGCCTATTTTGACTATCGATAAAGTCGAGTTCCATTGTTATGAATCATTGACCAACCTAAACGATGGACCAGAAAAAAAACGAGATATCCCGAAATGAATGTACACAGCAATAACAAATTCCTAAGTTATTGGACCCACTTGGACTACTCATCATCGGAGGAATGGAAAAAGAGGCGCCCCGAAAAAAAAAAAGAAATAAGAGTAACGACACCAAGGTTGCCTTATCTTATCGGTCCATTCCGTTGAGCCCTTCCCTCCACCACTCTCTGGCAATCGTCCGTCATCGGCGCTTATATTCTTGTGCATCCACGCAAACAGTTCGAGACTGACTTCCTCGACTCTCTCAACGGGAGAATTTGAAAGGGGACCAGCAGGACGACAACACGAAAAAAAGACACCAACCAGAGATAGATACCACCATCTCTCTCTAAACGGATCGGCGCTGAGGCAGACAGACAGCATAAGCCCTTCGGCAATTTCCGGCTTCTCCCGCGATGGCCATTAATCTGATAAGCGCGGACCGATTTTTTTTCCTGTTCCTCGTTCCCTCTACTCTGCCGACCAGACCACCAATACCATTATTGTTAGCATTTCGGGATTAGGTGAGTACTGGTTCGAATTTGTGTGGCGCATTAAAAAGTCTGCCTGGTTTGATTCGGATTTGTTGTTTACAGTTCAATTTGAAGCTCTGTGTATCGTGAGCTCAAGTTTTCATAATTTTCGTGAAAAAGAGAAGAATTTATACTTTCCCCAACCCCAACCTGGCGTAAATGGAAGAAGAAAGCATTGGATGCGTTTCGAAGTGCGATATGGAATGGAAGGAATGTAGCTTTATGGACTAAAAAAATTTAGGCGGAAACCGGGTCCGGTGGATAAAACTTTGGACCGGAAAGTTATGCGTGCTTTCACCAGTAGGAAGATTGCCTCAGTTCGGTATATGGCCAAAAAAGTGCAGAAAAAGTCCTAGTCAGCTTTTCTCTGTCCGCTATCTCAATGACAGACTGGATGACATTCACTGTGCTGCGAGTTTTCCGGAAACCGAAATGTTTGTCGGAAAGTTCTCCTTCACCTTCGGAATACCTCTGGATCCACTTCTGAATCACCTTCTCTAATCAGCTGCATTCAGTGGAAATATTCTAGAAGAATCAGTTTTTGCCGCTTCCACATTTCCGGAATTACCTTTTCGTCCATGTACGTTTGCAGCAACGACAATAAAACAAATCTTGGAATACCATGATCGTAGCCGACTGCACGTTCGGAATGCTGTCTGGAGTCTTCGGCTGAAGTGACTTCAACACCTTCTTACTCGTTTACTTGTAGTATTGGACTGATGACCATCTGATAACGCTGTGATAGAGACCAGCTTATAAGTAATCTTCTAAAGCTTACTTCGCCTAACCCAGGCGATGCTCCAGCCTCTTGTTACTATTCAAGACTAAGAACCTCTGCTCTGACGACTCGATGTCCGCCCTTTACTCGTAACTCGAGGCTCGTTTGGTTACCACAACTATCGTGCGCTCCGCTTCTGTTCGAGACCACTGCTAGAGACCAATGACCTCTCCTCTAACGACTCGAGGTCTTGACTCCACTTGGTTTGGCTCCAGGTCCTGTCTTCTTTCCTCGTCCGTGTGTCGGTCGAGAGAATCTTAACCTGGACACAGCACACGTCCGGAGATATATGAAACTACTCGGAATCATGGGCGGAGACGTCATCCTGGTTCCAACTCCTCTGCAGGGAAGTCATGATCCGGGTGAACCCATAACTGACCACGTGCCAAGGCATCAATACCCGTCTTCCACACGATGTTGTCGGTTATTTAACGTTAGGGATCAAGTGAGTCCACCGGTCGCGTTCCGAACTGTTCCACTAGTGCTGCCTATGCCTGCGTAGCAGAAGATATTTTTCTTCAACAAAACCAACATGGACATGACCCCTGCCACAACATCAGCAGCTACCGAGGACACTGTTCGGTATTCGTTGATAACCCGCACGTTCATTAGATCAGAGCTTCTGCAGATTACACTGCCTGCTCAAGGCTACCGCTGCGTACCGCAAAATGGACGAGATCACGCTCGCCGGGACCCTCCTTCTGCCGCAAAGGATCGCCGAGTTTTGCTACATGACTCACGAGAGGGCTGTTATCGCAATTGCCGTTCTTTTGCAGGCTCTTTTGCAGGCCCTAAGTATTTGATCGCACGCTTGGATTCGATTGCGCACGGTCCAGCTACAATCGTCCCTGATTGTGCTGAAATCAGGTTTGTGATCATCACCATCTCGGTCTTGTGTTGAGCCAGACGCAAGCTCTTGGAGCGCATCCAACTTTATCGATCGCTACTGTGGCGAGTAGGACCTCTCCGGTTAATGGGCTCGATGCCAGGAGCACCATGTCGTCGGCGAATCCCACAAGTCTCACTCCCGTGGGGAGACGCAGTCTCAGCGGTTCGTCGTAAACGATGTTCCACAATACCGGGCCAAGCATCGATCCTTGTGGAACCCCTACCAAGACACTCACTTTTTCCAGTCCCTCGCTGGCCATATACTGTAGTTGGCGGTTACGGATCATTTCTATCGGTACCCTTGTAGGTAAACGATTTGTGTCCGTACTAGACACAACGGAAACACCTTTCCGGTTGCTCGGGGATGACTATCTTGCAGATAGACCACTCCACCCCACACTTCAGTACTGCGTTTGCTGCCGCAACTGAAAGTTTCGCGAACGCCACCTGTGCTCCGGATTTGGGAGGACCTCCCCGCATCCCGATCGAAATCTGGTTCATTTACATCTTGCATAAGTCCTTCAACGCGTTCTTGACCTCTCAAATCCAGATGGTGCGCTCCTATCGCTTCTGAGTACGTTTTTGCTAATTTTGATTACCGTGCAGGGGTCAGTTCTCGGACTTGTGAAGAGAGTCGCTCGTCAAAATCGGAGTTCCAAATGTGTCTAAAAATGTCTATGATGGATTCCCGTCCTTGTCTGTGGTAAGCTCTGGTTGCCCGCTCTACGTTTGACCAGTTTAACGTTACCGGTGCTTTATGAAGACTTTGTCTTTTTGAGTTTCTAAGCCGATTATCCTTCTTCGATAAACACTATTATCATTATTATTATTATTACTTCACTTACTTCACTTCAACGCCGACATATTTGTACTGCGTTTATTGCTGATACTGGAAGTCTCATGAGTTCCAGTTTTGGGATGAGACCCTGAAGCACAGGAAACAAAAGAGGCCTTGAGTGCCCAAACCCCTTGGCTTAGACCAGGGACTGGGTGTTGCTGGGTAGCCCTTTCTGGGTTGACCCGTTCCTGGATAAAAAGCAAAGTTTTACCCGGCGCCTAACGTGGGGCTCGAACCCACGATCCTTTTTGCGGATAATTGAAAATTAAATTTAGGAATTTTCTACGCATCAACGAAAATTCTAACGCATCCCTTCGTTTTTTGCTTCGAATGCTCGTGCTTATGTCAGAGCAGTGGGATAATATTAAATGATTAACATTTCCTCCCAACACACATTAACCTAAGTGCTCCTTTCAACACATTCCTTTATTATTTAGCGGTCCTCCCAACACGCGGTTCTAATTAAACTATTGTTTCAGTGCTCCCGGAACGCATTTTTCTGAGTGGTCCTCCCAATCCTCCTTTGTTATTATGCGGTCCTCTCAACACGATGTTCAAATTCAACCATTCATGCGATCGTTCCAACTCGCATTATCTTATCTTATCGTTATCGTCCTTCCAACATACTCCTAGATTATGAACTAGTCCTCTCAACACGCTTACCAAATTTAACCATTTATGCGGTCCTATCAACTCGCATTTTTCTCAGAGCTACTCTCAATACACTCTTTGATACATAAATAAGTGTCCCAACATCACTCATTCACATTTCATTTATTTGAGTTTTTCTATTTATTACCATGGTTTTTCAAGATATTTCGTTTAAATCATAAGGTGATCGGAGTGATCAACACAGCACCCCCCCCCCTCCCAAGCGCGAAAAATTTGTTACAAAATACACGAAAACGCTCGAACTTCTTTTAGAACTTTTCCTAGGTACACTTTGAATTTTCAAAAGTGTCCACTCCGTGGGAATGTTTATTGAACAAAAGTTATGTTCCATTGGGGTAATCAATTCTCCAACAAAGGCGTTTAAGAAGCATTTCTTACATTTTTTCGAAAATAATTAAATGGTGGGCTGAGTAACTTAATTTAAGTATTTTTTCGGTTTCAAATATTGAATATGTTTCTCGATTTGAGTCAGTTTTCCCAATTCCGCCTTAACACGGCCTTTATATTTCTTCTTTTCTACCTAACCTATGATCATTCTTTTTAAACCCAATTAATCCATAACAGTGGTTAATTTTAGATCTAGGTGGATCTAGGTTTTAGATCGAAAACGCATGAGTCAAGGATTTCTGACGCTACCAAAATGATAATTTTTGGAAAAATACACCAATCATATCGTCCTTATTGTTAACGGATCATACACACAGGTGTAATTAAAATTGAAGTTTTAATTCAGTTTCCGATTCCACAAAAAAGTTGAATATTTCAATGGTATTAAAATACTATTATGAACAAGATAACAGCATTTCTGGTGCACATGTTCTAATGAATGATTTAGAAAAAAATGTCAAAAAAAATTGTCAAAAAATCAAATATTTTGTCAGATTTTGGTGCTATGGCTAGTGATTTTTGTTTTATTCTACTCCTTTTTAAATAAATAATTCATTCATAACTAATAAACCAACTCGAAAACTAAAAAAATGATTTTTAATTTTTTTACTGTCTTTTATTTTATGATGGACAGGCTTGAAAATATTCGTTCATCCATAAGGATGGCGAAATTTTATTTTGAATCACTATCCCACAGAAAAATGATCAGTCATGGATTATGTCATGACAGAAATTTTCCAATAACGTGAATGTGAATGCCTCGGTCATTCACATGATGGAAATAACATTCACGCATGAGAAGAATGTACAATAAATGAAAGATGGAAACCAAATGGAAACTTTAAAAAATGTTTCTAGACTTTATTTTTGTTTTCATTAATCTTGTACTATTGCTAGCTAACGTTTTTCAACATAATGTAAATTGAAAATAATCTTGGCAAACAGAATATTCTAAAAGTTGCAAAAAATTGCACTGGTGATGTTTCTCATGACCCATTTTAACCATCATGTCATGACCGAATGATTGAAGATTTCCATGATCAATGACATAATGGAAAAATCTTTCTTTACCAAAACAATCATTCATAGCATGCTTTCATTTCGAAAAAATCTTAAACTAACGACATGTGAGGAAAAAAATGGGTCACTAGTCGCAATTTTTGGCTCGTGACTATGACATAATCCCGTCCCTGATGATGGATACAGATTTGGTCTAGATTACCTGGTTTCACAAAATTTTTTTGAAAATAAATGTAATCCTACATTTTTTTTTAGAAAATTTAATAGAAGAGGTAAAGCTGTTTCTGACATCACAGAAGGGCGTTTAAAAGTTTTTGATATTGAAAATATTCATTTTAAAACAATTTTGTTGAAGACTGCAGAACATCATTTCGATTTAAAATTTCTTAAAAATTTCATTAAACTGGAACTATAAATACATAAAACATAAACTAGAACTGGAAAAAAATCAAATGAAAACTAATGTAAATTTTTCTCAGAATTCATAATTTCTTGCAGTCATCCAAAAAGGCGACCATTGCACAATAGGGAAAAAAGTGTACAAACCGCGAAGAAATTCAATATTTTTCGTCCTACATGATCCAAATCTATGAAAATATACTTTCCTTTTTGTGAAAATTTCCGGAGAATCGATTGGACATAGTTTCATACGCCGCACAAGCTTACGAACGGAGATATAGTGCCTTTTTAACCCCTAATTCCCCTTTATTTTGTAAACATTCCAGAAAAATACTGATTTGAACTAGAAAATTTTTAACGAAAATAAACCTATCGTGTGTAATATTTTCTGAGGAATCGAATGAAGGCTGTTTGAGCCACCGCACGCTTCAGAAAATGAAGTTATGGCTATTTTTACCCTCAATTCCCATATATTTTTCAATTATTTCAGGAAAAAGCTTGTTCGGACTTGAACATTTTGAATCTATTGGGACGTATCTTATGTGATTTTTTCCGAGGAATCGAATGAAGGCTGTTTGAGCCACCGTACGCTTCGGACAATGGAGTTATGGCTGTTTTACCTTCAATTCCCCTGCATTATTCAAATTGTTAAGAAAACGCATGTTCGAACTTGAAAATTTTGAATCTTTTGGGACGTACCTTGTGTGATTCTTTCCGAGAAATTCAATTAAGGTTGTTTGAGCCACCGCACGCTTTGGAAATTTGAGTTATGGCTGTTTTTACCCTCGATTCCCCTTCATTTTTTTTGAATCATTGAAAAATGTAGGGGAATTGAGGGTAAAAACAGTCATAACTCAATTTCTCAAAGCGTGCGGTGGCTCAAACAGCCTTTATTGGATTCCTCGGAAAAAATAGCAAAAGATAAGTCTCGTTTGGTTCAAAATTTTCAAGTCCGATCATGGTTTTTCTGAACTATTTGAAAAATGAAAGAGAATTGAGGGTAAAACATCCATAACTCCTGTTTCCGATGCGCACGGTGAGTCAAATATGCTTCGTTGCATTTCTCGAAAAAAATCACACATGATACGTCCCATTTAGTTCAAAATTTTGAAGTCAAACATGCATTTTCAGAGCTATTTGAAAAATGTTGGGAAAATGAGGGTAAAACAGCCATAACTCCATTTTCCAAAGCGTGCGGTGGCTCAAACAGCCTTCATTCGATTCCTCGAAAAAAATCACACAAGATACCGTCCCAATAGATTCAAAATATTCAAGTTCGAACATGCGTTTTCTTAACGAATTGAAAAATGTAGGGGAATTGAAGGTAAAACAGCCATAACTCCATTTTCCGAAGCGTGCGGTGGCTCAAACAGCCCTTATTCGATTTCTCGGAAAAAATCACACAAGATACAACCCATTTGGTTCAAAATTTTCAAGTCCAAACAAGCTTAATTAATTGCTGAAATAATTGAAAAATGTAGGGGAATTGAGGGTAAAAACAGCCATAGCTCCATTTTCTGAAGCACGCGGTGGCTCAAACAGCCTTCATTCGATTTCTCAGAAATAATTACAAACAATAGATCTATTTTCGTTTAAAATTCTCTAGTTCAAATCAGTGTTTTTCTGGAATGTTTACAAAATATAATTTAGGGGTTAAAAAGGCACTATATCTCCGTTCGTAAGCTTGTGCGGCGTCTGAAACTATGTCCAATCGATTTTCCAGAAGTTTTCACAAAGGGAAAGTATATTTTCATAGATTTGGTTCATATAGGACGAACGATATAGAATTTCTTCGCGGTTTGTACACTTTTTTCCCGATTGTGCATTGATTTGATTTTATTGAAAACCTTCATTTGCCATATCTTTGTTTTTTTTATAGGTTTTTCAAAAAAAAAAAGTGCACAAATTAATTAAATGAATTTTTACCTATTTCAAAATGTTAGCCTTGAATCGCTGAAACGAGATAATGAAACTAACAGCATATTTTGATTCAGCGTTCCCAAATCAATCAAAATCAGTTCTTAAATTTTGTGCCCCTTCGAAAAATGTGATTTTTTTTTTGATTTGTGCTTTCGGGAATTGATGCTTCATTTTATGATTTTTAAGTTATCCTACAAGGCAACAAAATTCAAATTTTTCCGAGGCGCAAAAAATATAAGAGTAAATTTTGAAAAATTGTAGGACGCTATTTCCAAATATCTTTTTTAGGTTTTTTTTGATAACTTTTGAAAAAGGTATAAATACATTAAATGGATTAGAGCACTTTTCAGAAAAACCTGTAGAACATCACAAATATTTTGAAAAACAATTTTTTGACTCAATAATCAACGTTTCTGAATACCACGAATGATTTTGGCTTCTGAGAAAAAAGTTATTGAAGTTTTTTTATCGTAATTTTTTTTCCAAATCTTATATTTTAAAAACGATAAGTCAAATAATTTCACAGTTTTCAAACAAGTTGTTGAATAAGTTAGAATCTACAATATCAAATACTGAAGGACTTTCCAAAAGATGTCAGAAAAAGTGGAAACTCTAACTGTTTTTTTCCAAATTGCAGAATTTATTTTTATATTTTGAAGTGTTGTATCTCTGACACAAAATTATCCCGACAAATCTCAATCCTTGATTGAATGAAGGATAGTGCATTGATTTGAAATCAGCTTTAAGTTTTCATGTTAGCAAAGATAATCCATTTTACCCAAAACTGACCTTTTTGAAAATTTCTTCATGCCCTATCTCCAAAACTTGAGGGTGATAAACAAAATATTAAGTTTTTCAAGTTTAGGCATGTTATTCCACTTTGTGATTACCTCAAAATCGTTTAAAAAATAAAAAATCCTTTTTATTCATACATTTTTTGTTGCAAATTCGAAACAAAAGGTTAAAATATCATTTATTTTGTTTAATATTTAAAACAAAAAGTTAAAAATATAGGATGAGAACTTGAAATTCAAGAGAAAATCAATGCATCTGAATTTCAAAGTTCCAGAGTTTTGAATCATATATCATCATTTCATTTCATCATTTTTTTGAAATGAAAATCTTCGATATAAAAAAGATCTGAATGAATAGATAATTGAAACATTTCTTAAATTTATTTGCTACTCAACAATAAGTGTATTCGTTTCGAATAAAGAAATCATAAAAAAAAACAAGTGTATTATTTTCATTTATAAAGTGAGATTTCCCAATGAGCTCTAGAGTCATTTTTTTTTATCACTTTTGATATACAAAATACGAAAATTATCGTTTTACCAATTTTTCTCGTAAGGAAAATTTTAGATTCGTTGATTGAAGTTATATCAAAGGATATCGAAATAGGTGTAGGTATATAGAAAATGGGTTCCTAAACACACTATATTAATACAATTTCAAGCAGCTCTATAAACTAACAAAAACTCTATCCAAAGCTGTTTTCTTAATTAGCTTTAATTCAACGTATTTCTGTTTCATTTTTAAAGATAAAAGACATTTTAAACTTTAATCTGTGGCCTACAGAGGAAACATTTTCAAACTTAAATGGTAAAATACTTATCAAGTTAAAGGCAAAACCTCGATAAAACTTGCCAAAATGGCTCCCTGTTTCCAAAGCTAAGTAAGTATATCTCTCATCTGATCAGAAGTTATTGCAATAAAAAGCAGTAACTTCACCAGCGAAAAAAAAACCTCAAAAACAGATCTCATAAAAATGATTTCGGCTTATCTTCGTTAAAAGCAAATTTAAAAACCAGAAAAGGAAAAAAAACCTTCAGCATTATTGCCATAAAATGCAGCAAAAAAGTTATGATTTATCCACGGGCAACCAATTTACGACCATTGTCGAGTCGAGTCTAGCGAGATGGTGGTGGTTTTAGAAATTCTTTTCCCTTACCGGCATACCCGGAACCCGAGTAAGAAATGTTACTGGTAAGGTGTGTATGTGTAAGTGTGTGCATTTATGAAATAATAACAAAAAAAAAAAACAAAAGCAAGAAAAAACAAACCAGCCATTTACGACCGATAATTACTTTCCCCTCATCGTGTGCTGCTGATTATTGCCTTCGGTTGTTGGGTTTTGGTTGAGCCTCGGGTTCTCTTTTCCATATCGCGGGCCCACACTGCGTATAACTTTGATATGGAAAATAGCAGCAGCACCGGGGTAGGTAGATAGAGAAAAAAAAAACACATTATAACTCAAATCTTATCTGTTCCGAAGAAAACTGTGCCAAACGTGTGAGCAGCACAACTCGGCGAGAGGGAAACACGGGTAAAAACAAGAAAGAGAGCTGTGGCTGGCTCGAGTTGAAAGGGGGGATGATTTTTATTCCGCAAGGCTCGTTATAAAATCGGAAAACACGCACCACTCATGCAAATTCCGCTTATTAGCGAGAACGGATTTCAACCCGGGGTTGACGGGGGTGGGGAGGTCTTTTTCTAGATTCGAATCATGCGTCATGATGGGATGTGTAATATGGCAGCAGCAGTTCAAACCACCCGCCAGCCGACAAGCCAAGCCCAGCCCAAAGAAAAGCAAGTTTGGGGAAGGGGCGGGGGCGGCAAGAAAAACCAAAGCAATTATAATTAAACACATGATTATCACGCGGAAAACACTCTCTCAAGCACCACACCGGCATCAATTGCCGGGGAGTTCAGATTGTTGTGTGTTATTACAGGTGTGTGCTGCCGCCCGGGTTCTCGGGCTTTCTTGCTCGCGGTATCAGCCGGAAGAGAAAGTTCCAAGGATGGAAAGCTTTTCCGTAGCACCCACCACCCACTCTGGGGGTGAAATTGCGGGAAAAGGATTCCCCGTATCCGGTTGCGAGTATATACATTGTCTGTCGGTGGCATGTAGGACTATAAACAGGTATATGTATGTTAGAGGTCCTGTGACAATCATCGTCATCATCCAGCCCGCCTCACCAGTCAGTAGTAAGACTATAGAACTCGGAAGTGACAGCTCTAGTTCAGACGATCGCCGAAAGGTGTTCCAAGTTCTCAGAGAACCTACATCGAAGATCGTAAACGCCGCAGTAATTCTTATCTTCAAGCTCTGAAATGTTTTTAGTTAGTGCCATGTTCACCTGTTTGGAACGGATATTCCCTCGGCTGGGTTTCAGTGGATCCCATTCTTATTTACTTGAAATAATCTTTGAGGATACAAAATTTGTAAAGTTGAACATTATTTAAACACCCGGCTGTAGGATAGTTATTTTCAATTCCTATCCGGCACGGTTTCCTTAATTTGGCTCAATTTAATAGGAGATGATCTTTACTAAAGGCTTGAGATGCTCATAAAATGAATCACAAACTGTCTGAATTTGAATGAAACATGCACGACACCGAAAATGTGATGCCATTTTTCTTATGTTTAGAATCATACCAAAATTTTATGGTAGTTTTATATACATATTCACCTCAAAAATCAAAAGAAAAGTCATCGATGGAGCATTAAGTGAAAATTGAACGCATTTTCGCTTGATGCCCTTCATCAAAGTCTTGAAAGGGTCATCCGGTACCAGTTTCTCAGTTTTTCCCCATTTTCTTAACATGTCCTGCTCGTCTTTGACTGTCTTCTTGCTCTTCCGAAGTTCGCGCTTCATTATTGTCCAGTACTGCTCTACCGGGCGCAGCTCCGGACAGTTTTTCGGGTTCATGTCCTTTGGAAAAAAGTACTTAATTGGCCTCATATTACTCCAGGACACTTTTAGAATAGTGGCATGTAGTCAAATCTGCCCAAAAGAGCGGAGCTTTGTCATGCTGCTGCAAGAACGCAAAAGGAGCTTCTCGAGGCACTCAGATTTGTAGATCTCGCCATTTACTGTGCCTTTGTCACAAAAGGCTCATTCCTCAGTCCGCAAGAGCAGATGGCCTGCCAAACGAGATATTTGACGGCGAAATTCGACATTTTCTTCTTCTTAAATTTGTCGTCCACATCGAACTTGCTCTTGCCGGTGAAAAACTCCAACCCCGGAATTTGCTTTTAATCGGCTTTTATATACGTTTCGTCGTCCATCACACAGCAGTCATATTTTGTCAGCAACTTCTCGTAGAGCTTCTGTGCCCAAGTTTTAGTCTAACTGTCTTCTTTTCACCTTTCCCTCCGTCTTTTTGTACTCCGGTCCCGGTTTTCTCCCAGCTCCTTTGCCGTGGTCCAACGTCAACCGCCCCTGGAATCGCTTCAACACTCTGGAGATGGATGAATGGCGAATGTTCAACATTTTTCCCAACTGCCGGTGCGATAGGTCAAGAAATTCCAGGTGTTTACATGCTGTCAAACACGACTTCGAGTTTGACAACATGTAAACAATACACATCAATTAGAAAGTGTGCAAAATTTTAGTTGATTTTTACCCAATGGTAAAAAAGTTATGCCCTGTTGAATGTGTCGCAATAATTTCGTGTTTGCCCCTTATATGTAATTGAAAGCATGTTAGAATTCATTTCACTTACTGAAAAACGGTAAAAAAATTGTTTGAAAAAATACGCGAAAAAAATGTCCGTACATCTTGAAGACTCGTACCAAGTCGATCGGAAGCACCAACTCAAAACTTGGTTACAGCCTCCTTCTGCAGCAATCACACCCTGTAGACGTCTTTTTATAGACAGCGCCAACTTTCGAGTTATTTCCGGAGAGATCTTCTGCCATTCTTGCATCAAAACCTCCTTCAACTGGTTCTTGCTCTGAATCGGGTGCTCACAGATCTTCCGCTTCAAATGGTCCCACGAATTTTCAATCTGATTGAGATTTGGTGACTGGAGAGGAGGGGAAGTGTTGACTTAACGTTGTAGAGGAGTCACTCTTTGATAAGTAAGATGCGACGAATATTTTAGATCATTATCTTAAACGAACTGTATTGTATTCACAAAGAGAGTTTGTTGAATATGACTTTGTTCTTCAAATGGTGATTACAGAATGAATATAAAATCTTTTCAGTCGAATACCTAACTATCCTGATTGATACGTTTTGACTTAATTCGAATATTGGATTATTTTATTTAATGTCTTTGATAGAAACCATACAGACATATCTTAAACTAAACATGAGTTAGGTTCTTAGACTACGAATCTTATTTCTAAACAATTCTCTGGATTGATTTAAATTAAAAACGTTAGACACTTCATTAAAAACACGACAACAATTATGCATAGGTTGATTTTGGGCAAAAACTGTGCGACTAGATGGGATCCACAAAAAGTTCTGTTGACGAAGACGTCTCGCTGGAGCATGAATGTGGATGCTTTGTAGCAGTAGAGGACAGTCAATGTTGTTCATCAACAAATCAAAAACAAACATTCTTTGGATGTATATTCGTCTGCGTTGCAGGGTCTCAAGACTTATTAGATTGCATCTTTCGGCATACGGTGGCAGTCGAACGGCATCATTCCACGGCAGTCGACGGAGTGCAAATCGTAGGAACTTCTTTTGTACCCTTTCTAGTCTTTCAGTGTGTACTGTTTGATGCGGCGCCCAAACTACCACGGCGTATTCCAGAACGCTGCGCACCAAGGCGCAGTAAACCGTTTTAAGACAATATACATCCTCATACTCAACAGTGTTTCTACGAATAAAGCCAAAAATGGCAAAGGCTTTTGCGGTTGTGGCGGCTATGTGTTCTGAAAAACTCAGTTTTTGATCAAAAATAACTCCGAGATCTTTAATCGAAACTACTCGTTCCATTTCTGCTGTGTCCATTTTGTAGGCAAAACGAAGTGGAGTTCTAGCTCTGCAGAAAGTTATGCATCGGCATTTACTGGCATTAGCTTCCATTCCATGAGACTTGCACCAGTCCAAAAGTGTCGAGATATCGGCTTGAAGTGCTGCACAGTCTACTGGTGATTCGATTTTCCGGTAAATCTTAAGGTCATCTGCGTACATCAATTTAGAGGATTGCAGTAAACAAGCAAGATCAATAACAAAAAGGATAAAGATTAGTGGTCCTATGTGGCTGCCCTGGGGAACACCGGATTACTATGATTGCACGTGGTAACAAACTGAAACTTTTCCTCGCTTGCTTTCAAATGCGTCTTCAAAATATCCAAGTAAACGACTCGATCCATAGTAGATTTAATAAACGTCGGGTTTCCAGGACATCATGCTTGACTGTTGGTCGCAAATTTTTTTGTTCCAATTCGGTATTCAGTTTACGCCACACGCTAACTTGTCCATCAGACCCAAAAATGTTAAACTTGCTCTCATCCGTGTTTTTAGTATATCCCATCCTCGTCGCCACTTTTAAGTTTTAACACTAGATTTCGGATATAATTAAAAACGCGTATAACTTAGTTTGAAGCCAGTACTAAAAAAACCAGCTCTTCCAGTTGCTAGTTTATTTATGCTTTTCCAGAGCTATTGTTTTCATTCGGTTGTTTGTTTAGTTCGGCTGAGCGTTAGCACGAGCGGACACGCTTAAATAAGATCAGCTTGTCTTGGATATAACACCGTGAAAATCACGTTCTTCCAGAACTCCTCTGGTTTAACCACGTACTTCTGGGCATGCGCCAAACGCCTCTTCTTGTTTTTAGCTGATATGAACGACTTCTTTGGCGTTTTGTGACAAGCGGTCAGCCAACTGAGGAACACTCACCTTTGGATTTTGTTCGATTTCCGGCATAAGAATGCGATGGTGACGGTTTGTGAGCTTTGGTTTGCGTCCTCTTCCATGAATTGTTTCCAAAGAACAAGTTTTCTTGAAGTTCTGAAGCACATATTGAATAGACGATCGTGGTCGAATCACAACATATGCGATTTCGGACAGGTTTTAGCCTTCATTTCTCAGATCCACGATCGGTTTGCGAATCTCAACTGGGATTCGCCAGATCATGCTCCACTTGGTCTAACCACCTCACTCGTTGCGCCCCTGCTTGTCTCGTTCCTACCGGATTCATAGCGAACACCTGTTTTGCAAGACAGTTGTCTGGCATTCTAGCAACAGTAGTAAGAGTCTGCACTTGCTGCCAGCCAAGGTTTTCGTCAACTGTGCGGATTTCACCTGCTAGACTACGCCGCCACGAGCTTCTGGGCCTACCTCGTCTTCGATACCCATCCGGATTCCAGTCAAGCGCTTCTCTGCAAATCTCGTTTTCATCTCCTCGAAGCGTGTGCCCAACCCATCTCCATTTACGTTCCCGAATCTTAATTTCTAGTGCCTTTTGAAGGCACCGGCGATGTAGTTCAACGTTTAAGATCCAGTTTCCAGGCTACAAAGCGCGGATGATGATCTGCAGGCAGCGATTCACAAAAACTTCGCAGTTTTTGCGTCGTCATCGCATATGTACACCAAGTTTCGAACCTGTACAATAATACGGATTTGAAGTTTGAGGTGAAAATTCGGACACTAACACTCGTCGCTCGGATACTCCAAGTGTGAGCAGGTCCTCCTCGAGCAATATCCACGTCTTGTGCCCGTAGGGGATAACCGGTCGAATGAGCGTCGTGTGCAGATTACCTGCTGTGCAGTGACCTTGTGATTACTGAACAAGCGGGCTCGGTCGGTCTCGGATCCGCAGGCCAGCATATACTTCGTCTTGGAAGTATTAATCCGACTATGCCAGTGTCGTCGGCAAAGCAGATAAGTTGACTGGATCTGTTGAAAATCGTGCCCGCACACGGTTGAGCTGATCAAACCTGAAAGAGGAAAGTTATCCGAACTTGGATTGCTACGTTAAACTGTCATAATTTCACGTTAATCTAAAGGTACTCAACTTTTTTAACTTTTTATCCAATATTTCAAATATTGTTTTAATCGATCCCGGTATATAAGAAAATTCTTGAAATGCAGCTTTACCCATCAACAATTTTCGCGCTAATCCTTGCCTCCGATTGGAAGGATTTAGAAACCCAAAACCCCGAGCGGTTCTCGAGAAGTAAGTCATATCGGAAGAGCGTCGCGCACACACCACAACACAGATCATAAAACCAACAGCAGCCTTTAGTTGGGTGCTGTTGCCCTAGCCTAATGTTGGCCGTCGATGGTGCTGCTGTTTGTTGCTGTTCTGGTTGTCGTCTTTCCACTCTAAACTAAAGTCCCTCGCTCGGGGGCTCTTCTCTCTCTGTGTCTCGGTCGCGCTCACTCGGTTCAGGGTTTACAGTGTGCCGTATTGGCTGCGATACGATAGCAAACAAAACAGCAAATAGCAGCAGCAACAGCAACGACGTCGTCGTCGACGTCGACGACGACTACGATATTGCGATTGTTATCGCAGTTGCAGTCGGACGGAACTCCTCCGATTTCCTCCGTCTTCCTGCGTTCCAACCACGCCGTGGTACCGGGAGATGTGTGTTCTTGTTGTTGGTTGCTGGTTGAAGCGCGCGTGAACACAGAACTCGGAATACATCCCACCGCCAGCCACCCCGTATGATATAGATGGTTGATGGTTAAGGAAAAGAAGAGTGAGGAGGGTGGTGCGAGATGGCACATACAAAAAATCCTTATCAGAACGCTTACACACGCTATGCGCTGCGGATCGGTTCTCTAGGATCCGACCAGCTCAACGTGGCTGGCAATGTGGGACCCGGAGGATGATTGGGGAGGGGAGCTCGGGACGGGGGTGTCGATGGTGTGGTGGGTTATTAATGGAAAAGCTGGTCCGAAGCGCGCGATCCCAAAAGCCAGCGACGGGGACGAACGACGGGACTTGAGTTAAAATACAATTAAAGTCATAAAAATAATAGATTGCACAAAGTGGAGTTAGGGGTGGACGGATAAAACTTCGTTCCAAATTTTGATACACTGGTTTTTCGTTGCTTATCGGAAGCATAAATCGTAAGCGAACGAATTGTTGGGAGGGATCAGAATTGGAGAAAAAAAACAAGAAACGGTAGAACATCAATAATACGATCAAACTACTATTAAACAAATGGGGGTCCTTTTAATATTTTTAATATACGATTGTAGCGCTAGTAAAAAGGGGGTAAAACGCTTACGGTATGCAAAATTAAACTATAACAATAATATAGTGCAGGCAGGTATTAAAAACCACGCTTCGGCTGACGAATATCAAAAATAAATAAATATACCTAAAATGGCAAAACAATAACCTACCCATTATGGTTGTTTCGACGCTCATCTCAACGGTCATAACGATTGTTGTTGCTGTGGTTGTTTTTATATTTGGTGTTGGGCAGCAGTTCCAATTTGATTTGTGGGGAGTGGAAATAAATTCAGCAGCCTCTCAGAACGACAATTGTTTCGATCATTCCGTAAAACGCGCTACGCTCGCGCTTATCCGTAAGAACAACCCCCTTTGCGCATCACACACTAACCACTAACAATAACAGAAACACCGAAAAAATGACACAAATCAAAACAACAAATATGGCGCAGCCTACTGCTGCTAGGCTCCTGACCAAAGCGGACACCCGCAACTTCTGCACTGACTTATGGATGGGACTTCTGTTTCGGGGGGTTGTGTGTTTCGGTATTTATTTTCGCCTACTGCGTGTTTCACTGTTATTTTGCAGTCGGCCGAATTGATAACAACAGCACTAACGAATGTGACAAACCCCTGGAATCTCGGAACTTTCGGGTGGTTTGGGCGGTCGGTGAAATTGGCTCTCGTTATTTTGACGTTTATGTTTTTATGATGGCGCGCGCGTTCTCAGCCCCAAAACATGTCCCGTTTTTTTTTTCGCTGCCGGTGAAGGTGCCGAATTTGTCTCTTTTATTTGCTGATAGGACTACCCAACGCAAGTCTCGACGCGGACCAGGACCACTCACGGTACCACCGTTTTCCGTCGTGCGTTTTCGCGTTTATGAGTCATTTATGACGAGATATGGCAAAAAATCACATAAAATGTGTATTTTTATTTATCGAAAACTCGCGTGCAAAGGCGCTCGTATTCGGTCTGGTTTCGGCGTTTTGGACGCGCTTGGACTGCGCTTTTGACACCAGTTTGTTTTATTCGTTATTTTTTTAAAACTTCAAGCCGTTTTTTAAACCTTGTGGCAAAAGATTGTGTACACTCGGCGTGATGTGTAGTTAAAAACTCATCGCCACAAACGGACTTCGCGCCGAGACATGAGACGACGACGGAGATCCAAACAGTTAGATTGTGATGGAAATGCTGATTTTGTTTTTGCGCTCGCTCTGCTCTTCACCATTCACTGCCAAACGACGAAAACGTCGTCGGTTCGGTTCGGTCCGCAACTTTTCGGCGTCTATCAGACTGTTTTATCGCTTTCTGCTGGGGTAACAACTTTGTTCGCAATCTTCTCGCTTTTATCGCCAGAAAAATATTTCAACTTTAATATTTATTACAAACATGAATAAAATTACCCAGCATGGTTGCACACACTAAACGACGAGAACAAAGGAGGCGGCGACGATGGTAGTGACCCCGAAAACAAAAAAAAAAAACCGACGAGCACTACAAATGTTGAATAAACTTTCGTTTGACAGGTCGTTGTTGCACGTGCAAGCTCAAAGCCGAAGACACTGGACATAAATTGCAACACTTTTTTTCGCACTGTGCACTGCTGCTGCTGCTGCGATTTCATGTGCATTGACAAACACCAGCACCGTACCAATACGTCGTCACGCTCACCAACACACATATGCTATCTAGAAGAAGCCCAAACAGGAGAGAGGGAATGAGAGAGAGTGTGTGTGACGAACCTTCAGTTCAAAACAGAACCGAGGAAAAACACCTTCAAGGGGAAAATTGCACTGTTGCGATAAAAGTTTGACATTTCCGTTGGATTGTTATCGTTTCGGGCTGATCGTTTTAGATCGATTGCGGCCCGTCAATCAACGCGCTTATCGCACGCTCAGCCAAACCGTACACAACCCACACCAGGGGGAGGTTGATGATGATGGTCACTATCGGCACGGCCTACTTTAGCCAATTCTCGTTAGGTTTATTGAGCGCTTTCGTTCTAGGTCCACTAGATCGACCCACTAATCAACACAGCACCCGATAAACAATAACAAGCGCGTTCGTTTCAAACTTTACCAATGAATCACGTTCATGGATACACAACATAGTACATCACTTTTTCAAACCGAAAGCGCGCACACCGCGCCGGGGAATACCTTGTTTATGTGTGCTGCACACACCGAGAGCGACTAAAAACTAAACCTACGCGAGGGTTTTCACTTTTTTACAAGCCCTGCTTTTGCTTCGAAACTTCGAACCAACCAACAACCACACGGAACACAAACGCCATGCTGCCGGAATCGCTCTCGCGTAGCCACCATTCTCAGTCTCTTGCGATTTCTCTCGCCTAGAGAGAGTCAAGAAATCGAAGCAGAAGAGAACAAATCCAGACAACACACCAAACAGGCAGAACAGAAGGTTCGAAGAAGGCAACAAGAGAAACCAGCAACAAACAACCTAACTAGCAGAACAATCCTCGACGCAACTGCTGCTGCTGATGCTTCTTTTGGGAACGCAAATCACAGCAGAAGACCGAGTCAAAGGAGAGACACTAATGACTACGACTACGATGTCGCCAGTTCTGTTGCTTGCTTACAGTTGATGATGATTCAAGTAGGTACCTAGAAGGACCGCGCGCCACCCTCAACTCTAGGCAAGCGAAACCTAGAGTGTGTGTGCGAGCAGAAGAGGTAAAAAGCTGAATTCCGTGCCACAGAGCTTATCGCGAATGGATCGCGCGAGATAACCATTTCAGAACACTTTAAAAAGCTTGCTTGCAGCAAAGGCAAGAGCAACTATTCGGTTTGTTCAGTTTCCTTCGCTCCGGGCTGTGGCAGAGGGACGCAGTTTTGCCTTAATCTGCTTTGATTCAAGAGACTGAGTACGTCGGGGACATTCTAATCTTTAGCTCTGGAGAACTGACTGACTATGGGAGACCCGGTCTGAAAATTTAGAAATTGCCTGTCGCCTTGGTGGTCCATGGCACGTGACTTTCCGGGATATTCGCGACACCCTCTTTAGAGTTGAACTTAGAATAGTTGCGACGGAAAAGAGAAGGGAGACACCGGTCAAAAGTTAATCGCTGTTACTGCGGATGGATGAGCTACACACATGTGATTTCGCGTTCGTCAGACTCCGACCGAGGAGGGTGACGCACCGGGAAAGTGTGAAATCCCTTTTCGATGACACAGTTTTTTTTTTAAACTACTACCAAATTCCCACTGTTGAAGGCAAATCATGAGAACTGTGCGACAGGAACGTGACTTTTGCAGCCTAAAGTGCGGACTAAAAGAGGGTGCAAAAACGCGAGGGTCGAATCAGCTGCTAATCAGATTTCTATTAGGCTTTTCGTTAACTATACGTCAATCCCAGTTCTCTCAACTGGATGTAGTTACTTGGGTATCAAAGATTCTCACACAGATTTCCCGTCACGTCTCGGTTTACAAATCACCAACGATCATTGAGTTATCGCGTATATCTGAACCTTCGAGCTGTGTGTGGTGCGCGAAATTTTCAGGCTGAATCTGAGCAGCAGCAACTCGGTGCTAAGATCGCAAGAGAAGTTCATAAAGATAGCGCGGGTTCCGAGAGAGGTTGATCCCAATCTCGCGTGCGATTGTGTTTTGATTTGCGGCCCAAAAATCGCCCCGAAGTCTACTAACGACACGTTACGAATGTTGATTGTCGATTTGAGCATAGAAAAATGCTTAAAATTGGGTAGCATACGAGAAAAGTCGATTTGATGAGAGCATAAAAGTGGGAGAGCAAGGTTTTGCTTATCACTTTCTTATAAGAGAAATATATGTGAAAACCCTTCATTGGGTCTAAATCTGAAATCTACATCTGAATTCTAAAATCTGAATCTGAAATCTGAATCTGAAATCCGAATCTGACATCTGAATCTGAAATCTGAATCTGAAATCTGAATCTGAAATCTGAATCTGAAATCTGAATCTGAAATCTGAATCTGAAATCTGAATCTGAAATCTGAATCTGAAATCTGAATCTGAAATCTGAATCTGAAATCTGAATCTGAAATCTGAATCTGAAATCTGAATCTGAAATCTGAATCTGAAATCTGAATCTGAAATCTGAATCTGAAATCTGAATCTGATATCTGAATCTGATATCTGAATCTGAAATCTGAATCTGAAATCTGAATCTGAAATCTGAATCTGAAATCTGAATCTGAAATCTGAATCTGAAATCTGAAATCTGAAATCTGAATCTGAAATCTGAATCTGAAATCTGAATCTGAAATCTGAATCTGAAATCTGAATCTGAAATCTGAATCTGAAATCTGAATCTGAAATCTGAATCTGAAATCTGAATCTGAAATCTGAATCTGAAATCTGAATCTGAAATCTGAAATCTGAATCTGAAATCTGAATCTGAAATCTGAATCTGAATCTGAATCTGAATCTGAAATTTGAGATCTGAATCTGAATCTGAAATCTGAGATCTGAATCCGAAATCTGAATCTGAAATCTGAATTTAGAATTTTGAAATGTGAATCTGAAATCTGAATCGGAAATCTGAATCTGAATCCGAAATCTAAATCTGAAATCTGAATCCGAAATCTGAATCTGAATCTCAAATTTTTTACTGAAATCTGAATCTGAAATCTAAATCTGAAATCTGAGTGAAATCTGAATCTAAATCTGAAATCTGAATCTGAAATCTGAATCTGAAATCTGAATCTGAAATCTGAATCTGAAATCTGAATCTGAAATCTGAATCTGAAATCTGAAATCTGAACCTGAATCTGAATCTTAAATTTGAGATCTGAATCTGAAATCTGAGATCTGAATCCGAAATCTGAATCTGAAATCTGAATTCAGAATTCTGAAATGTGAATCTGAAATCTGAATCGGAAATCTGAATCTGAAATCTGAATCCGAAATCTAAATCTGAAATCTGAATTCAGGATTTTGTCACTGTGGATTCTTTGACTGGCCATGAGCTTTAACCTAAGTTCAGGATGTTGTCATTTTGGTTTCTTTAACTGGCCATGCGCTTCAACACGGGTTCAAGAATGTTTAACTATTGATTTTCAACTGGCCATGAGCCAATAAGTGAGCTCAGGATTTTGTCGTTTTGGGTTCTCCATCTGGCCATACTCAGGTTTGTCATTATGGTTTCTTCAACTGGCCATGGGCTTGTAGGATGTTGCTTATTTAGTTTCTTCAGCTGGCCATGTTAATCGGGTTCGGGATTTTGTCATTATGGTTTTCAAGTTTTGGTACGACCTCATACTCGGGCTCAGGATTATTTCACTATTTTTAATGGCCTTCACCTTAAACCCGGATTCATTCAGAGTTTTGTCATTTTAGTTTCTCAACTGGCCAGAAACTCGGGATACTCGGGTTCAGGAATTTGTCACTTTGTTTTATTTGAACGGCCATCACTATGGATTTTTAACAGGCCTAAACTGCCGTTGGAAGCATAATTGTCACATGTTACAAAAAGGCAAAGCGAGAAAAACGCGATCAAAGTTTCACAAAAACACTTTGCTGTTATCGCACAGTTTCGCAATTTTTTTTACTTCAATGCCGTAGATCTCTAAAGTATACTCCCATCATATGAGCCTCGATCAAATTTTTCGAAAATGAACTGTTTTTTCAATGAAAATCCTTGTGTGACATTTATGCCGCGAAATTCTATGAATAGTCGAAAAATGGACGCATATTTGTCACACTACGAGCATTTTCTCAGTAGTTGTTTGGTTTGGGATTTCGTGTGTGGCTCTTGTGTTTTATTCGTGAATGGAAGCTTAAATTGAAAAAATCAGGTCTGAATCGAATTATTTGAAAGCGTACATTATTTGGTGACAAACATGAAGTGTTTAACGGATTCGACCAATAAAACGGCCCGTGGAGCAATTTGCGGCAGCTCACTCACTTTACAGGAAACAACATTTCTTCAACTAACTGTCAGCTGCGCGCTGAAAATGTCGCAACCGCGAGAGAAGTGATACCAGAAAAGGGCAATCAATCCGTTTGAAATAAATACGGTCCTGGGACAAGTTCCGGATGAAGTAACTCTGGCGGAATAGTTCGTAAACATTAAAAAACAGACCTCCGGTATTTTGTGAGGTGCGCCAAAATCAAAAACTCAAAGCAAAACCAAAAAAGAAATGGTCTGCTGAAACCACCGACAATCACATATGGCCATCCTGGAAAATTGTGAATTACAGTTCCACGGCACCGGAAGAGTAATAATTTGACTAATGTTGTGAAGCGGGTTACGTTTGCATGCATTCTTCCAAGCGCCAGCAACGAACCCGAAGCAGTTTGCAGAGTTTTTCTTGCACATGCTGGGATGTCGCGAAAACAGTGACTTTTCCCCCTCTTTATACCTCTGTGATCCCCTCCAGATTATCGAGGACACGTATGCCAAGTTTGGTGAAAATCTATTTAGACGTTCCGAAGTTATAATACGTTCATTTATTGAGTGTGACAAATATGCGTCCAATCATTTCAGTGTGACAGTTATGCGTCCATTTGTCCCAGTGTGACAAATTGACTTTGAATTTTTCTTGAAATTTCTAGAACAAACTTTATGTTTCGACAAAGAATTTCAATAATACGTATCAAATTATGATGATTGGCATCAAAAAGTCAAAAACGTCGAAATGTCACATGTGACAATTATGCGTCCAACGGCAGTAAAGCTTATGCTCGGATTCAGAAGTTTGTTACTTAAGTTTCTTTATCTGATCAATTAGGCCATTTCCGTTGCTTCTGCCTAGTTTGAAAATCACTCTGCTTTTTCAATAATGTACTGTTTCCTAAAAGTATATTCTTCATAATGATTTTATGCCGTATTTAATCTTGTTCCTGAAAAAAAATTCTTGTAATTACTCAAATATACCGATGAGAGATGTTAATACTAAACAGTGCATGTGATTGATTAACCACTTAATATTTGTATTATGATTCTTCGATTGCAGTACAACAAACTCGCTTCAGCCATATTGGTTGCTTAAATTTTTTTCGATACTCCAGATTTCTGATTTTTAACATACAATGTATAAAAAAAAGTA
Source organism: Uranotaenia lowii (assembly GCF_029784155.1). Classification (NCBI taxonomy): domain Eukaryota; kingdom Metazoa; phylum Arthropoda; class Insecta; order Diptera; family Culicidae; genus Uranotaenia; species Uranotaenia lowii. The sequence goes on from NC_073692.1 coordinate 15,547,862, forward strand.
AAATTCTGGACAATTGCTCTGACACCATATTCAAAACCAACTCAACGAAACGAAGACATTTACATAAATAACCAGCTAAATTGCTCGCTAAATAACAACTTTGAGTAAGGAGGCTGATTACTCGCCGACAGATGCGAAGCGCTCACAACAACTTTGGGGCTCGCAACCGGGAAAATGAAAAAAAGGGGGGAACGATGACGACGACGACGACGCGACGGTTAAAACCGAATCTCCACTCAACAATCAGCAAACGACGAAACGGCAGTGTGCGATGGTTTTGATCCGAAAGGTCCGATAAGAAATCACATTAGACCGGGGGAGGTGTGGGGTAACTCATTGCTCGAAGGGGGGCTGGCCAGCAGCTTATATGTAAACTGCAACACAACACTACAATATATCATAGCTTAATCAACTTTAATGACACCCCGAACAATAGGGGGAGATGTGTCGGTTATATGGTGGGATTTATCGGGTGGAAATCGGTCCAACAAAAGAGATTCGGTCGATCGATTGGGATCGAACCAAATTCTCACCACAGAAAATTGTTTCAAAAGTGACAGTTGGGTTCTGGGTGTACTAACTGTGTCTAGCAGCACCACGAGTCGTTATATTAGCCATAGGCTTACTCATGATTGCTTGTTGTATTATTTTATTACAGATTGTGGATGGATTGGATTGGCTTGGATGGATGGATTTGCCTTTTATCGGCAGGGATCTTTAGAGTTTGGCTGCGGTCGTCGGTCAGTCGCGTGTTTTAACGTTTGCTAAGAGAGAATAATGAGAGCGCGGGAGCAAGCTAATCAACATTGTCGTCATCGGATCGGATCTCCCTCAATAATGAGGGAGATGTTGATGAGAGGATTCGACAATGCGATGAGCGACTGAGAGCGAATGGCGACCGTAAAACAAAACCGAGAAGGAGAGATCGCCGGAAAGCAAGTGGAACGACGAGAAGCTGAAATACACAAAAACCGAAGGACGGTATCTATCGGGGAGATCTGGTGATGGTGGAAAAGAAGCGGAAGGAGAACAGGAGGTAAGCCGACGACGAGAAGGCTGAAAATGATCTCCAAGTGTTGATAAGATTTTATTTATTGATAAAATTTTTATACCCGGGTACAACAGCACAGTGCCTGAGTGAGTGAGGCACAGCACACAGCAAATTCAGAGTGTAGATACAGCAGAGAGGAGGCAAAACGACGAACCATTGAAAGGCTGGCTGGCTGACTGGCTTGTTCTGTTCAGTCAGAGTCAGGGTATATGTACACACAGGCGTATGTAGTGTAGAGGCACTGATGTTTGCCATTGATAAGCCCAGCCGGTCTCCGTCGGGGAGATTCACGCTGGTATTGGTAAAATAACAACAACAAGAGCACATGCATCACTCGGCCACCAGGCCAACTCAGTCGGGACAGGCCTGCTGAAGGCAAGAATGAAACCATTGTGGGGAATCAGAGATGCCAGATATCATCGACGGATACCCGGGATACCAGGACCGGCCTAACTAAGACTAAGATCCAAGGCTGAACTGAAATGTTTTCAAGGAAATTAATTCTCAATCACTGGGTGTGTTGACAACGAGGTTGGGTAACTGTCTGTTTCAAAAAAGTTTTTTTTTGAAGAAATATTTTTTAAACAAAGCATTTAAATCGTGTTTTGATTATGTTGGATATCAATACATTTTTATTTTTAAATTTCAAATAATCTGCTGGTTTTGTTAGAATTAAGAAAGTTTATTCCGTTTTTCATGTTTATGTTATTAGTTACTCTACTATGTGTTGTGAGCCTACTTGGATGAATAATTCTACTGAATCAAAGCAATCGAAAGGTTCCCTTTAACTAAACCACGGTAAAAAAAAGAGTTCAGATCAAGGTATTTCGATAGCAACTTACTATCTTATTCAGTAAGCATTTTCGGTATCTGAACTTTTCTTTTACCGTGGATGAATTAAAGGGAATTTTCAGATTGCTTTGACTCAGTCATTAATAACTTTTTGTATAATAAGCTTTGAATCATTCCTTTTTTAATTTAAGATTTAATCAGCCGCAAAGGATTTTAAACGACAATAAGTAAGGCTTTTTCTAATGTCATTTAGGTTCAGTATGAATGACAGGGAACACAACCTTCATCCTAGAGACTCTCTTCTTTTTCGGGATTTTAATCCTTTAGGATACCGTTCAATACCGTTCATAATTTTATAGATATGAGAAGCACGTACACTGTCACTTTGACTTTGCACTTTCATAACTTTTTAACACTGATGATAATTTTTGTTCAAATTTTCTGCATAAGATTAATCAAACACTATTATTTTACTAAATTTACCAGGACCTTTTTCAGAACCAGGAATAAAAATATATCAAGCAGCATGCAAGGACGAAAAAAGAATAAAATGAAATTTTGATAGACTTGAAATATTATGGCAAGTGATATACTCCGTGTAAACTCCACCTTGGGCCGCACACCTGGTTCCCACCTGGAATCGTTTAAAACACTATTCTTAAATAGTGGAAGGTCTATTCGCGCTAGTGCGCTCCAAGCTTTCAGCAAAACCTCTCATCTCTACGACTGGACGTCCCAACTATCCTCTAGCGACTTGAGTGTCGGTTCTCATCCTCGCAATGACTCGAGATTCCCACACAAACCTCTCCTCTTCGTGACTCGAGGCCTGATCTCTCCTCAAGACTCGAGATCCGACTCCTCCTCGCATCGATTCGAGATTGACCACTACTCCACAAGATTCAATGCCCGATCTCTCCTCTAGCGACTCGAGATTTGACCTCTTCTCGTAATGACTCGAGGTGACCACTTATACCCCTCCTCTTACGACTCGAGATCCGACCCCTTATCATAAAGACTCGGGGTTGACCACACAAACCTCTCCTCCTGAAGATTCGAGGCCTGACCTCTCCTCTAACGACGACCTTGGCCGTCGTGTGCCGATCAAGAGCAGCTTATCCTAGTATCGCGCCTGTTACAGCACACGAAGACGTCATTTTACTCCAACTCTAATGGCTCACCCTGCGTCGAGAGCCACTCTACCCGTGGGTATTCCCCGATCGTGGAATAACCGTTTCCCAACGATTTCCACTGCGAAGAAGGTCAAGTCTTATCCCCGCAGCTTCGGTCGTTGAGATCCGCCCTACTCGGATACTCCCCGAAGGTTCTACGCACCCACGGCATCCGCTACGCAGAAGATGTTGCCTTATCTTTGTAGCTTCAAACAGTGGGGTCGGACGCACACTACTCGACAGCCCGCCGTCGATGGGGTCAGTCTACTCCGACCGTTGTCCGGTCTTCTTCAACCCTAGGATTTTCTGTCCGCGGCTTTTTCTGCACGTCATGTGGCAGATCGAGAGCAGCTTATCCTGGACTCGCGCCGCCTGTCACGGCACACATTCGGGACTTTGAACACTACGACTCGGATGTCTCCCGAAAGTGACGACATCCTACACCGACTCGAGAGGCTCGCCCGGCATCGAGAGCCTCTCTACCCGTGGGAATCTCCCGACAGTGGTTAACCCTCTTCCTGAGAAGTTTGCTACGAGGAAAGTCTTATCCCCGACGTTGGGATATCCTACACACAGAAGATGATGCCTTATCTTTGTAGCTTAGATCAAGGGATCGGACGCACACTACTTAGATGCTCCCTGACGATGGAGTCATCCTACACCGTTCGCGGGCTGCCGTTGACTCCAGCTCCTCTGCAGGGCAGTCATGATCCGGGTGAACCCATCGCTGACCGCATGTTAAGTGTTGGAATCCACACACATCCTCTGTGCCACGTTGTATGCTGTCGTGTCGGGCCCGCAGGCGGCAAGTATGTTGGAACGTACCGCCGAAAACCTCGGACAGGCAAACACCAAATGTTCTACGTCCCCACAATCTGAGCAATATGTCGAACCCACATGTCCAAACCGGTAGTGGTACTTCATGAAGCATCAGTCAGGAATTGCGTCATATGGAAGTCTTCACCGTGTCTTCTTCCGATCCAGCTCCTGACATGGTTACGCTTGCCAGTATCCTCCTTTTACTACTGCAGATTGCCGAGGAGTTTGACATTATCCGTGTGAACGCGACCGTGGCTATTGCCGCTCTCTTACACACGTAGTCGACAAGACTCGTAAAGTTGGTACCTGTTTGGAGTGAGATCATGTTGGTGATCAACACAATCTCGGTTTTGTGCTGGGCTTGACGCAGGCACTTGGAGTGCATCCAGCTTTCCACTGTCAGGATAGCTACTGCGGCAAGTAGCTGTACTTGCGCTGTACTTGCGCTGTTGAGTAGCCTCTCGCCAAGAGGACTACATCATCCGCAAATCCTTCGAGTTCAGCTCCCGATGGGAGGCTCTTTCGTAGGAGCTCGTCGTATGTGATGTTCCACAGGACCGGGCCGAGTATTGACCCCTGGGGAACACCTGCCGAAACCTCTTATGTTCGTAAACCCTCACCGGTCATATACTGTAGTTGGCGATTGTGAACGTAACTTTCCACAAGCCAATATAGATATGCCGGGATCCTCATTTGCATGATCGACGACGCAATCGCTGTCCAACTGACGCTGTTGAAGGCGTCCTTCACGTCCAGAGTGACCACCGCGCAAAAGCGGAGCCCTCTCCTTTTTGTTAGCCTGGCTCTGTCCGCTACCTCAATGACTGAGCGAATGGCATCTACGATGCTGCGTCCTCTACGGAATCCAAATGGTTTCTCCGAGAGTCCGCTCTCACTTTCAGTGTACCTCTGAAGTCGGTTCTGAATCACCTTCTCCAGGACCTTACCCAGCCAGCGGGTAACATCGTGCTGTGGGAACAGCTCGTTGATGGTGATGCTCAATTTGTCTAGGCACGTTTCAGGTGGCGCACCCCCACTTTTAGGTTGGCCCATGACTATCCGATAGGCATCACCCAATGGACAGTCATTGGCGTCACGGCAAAGTTGTTTGAAACGTGCCCTCTTGCTTGCGTTGATGGCCCTGCGGAGAGCCGATATTGCGCTTGTGAAGAGTGGCCTAAGCTCCTGGCTAGGCTAGGCTCTAGGGTACTGAGGACAATCGGTCTAATGAGGGTCATGTAGGTACGAAACACTTCGTGCGAGGGCTCTTCTCGACCGCAGTAGCTTATGCAGCCCATAGTAGGCACGACTTCCGCTGATCATTCGCCGCTGGATCTCACGGCTGGTGTCACTGTCTGCGGTCACAAGTGAGCCGGGATAGACAAAGTCTTCGACTATCATCTCCAGCTCGTCGCCGTCGATCGTGGCTACCTACTACCTGATCACGCGCTTTTGCATTTCTACCATCACAATAAAAGTCGTTCGTAGTTTTTGTGTGTTGCCGCAGCTCTGATAGACCGTGGAGCTCTGTAAGCATACCTCCTGCAGCGCTACGATTTCGAATTTGCGGCTCTTCAATTTGTTGGAGGGCACGTGGGTAATGCCCAAGAAATTTAGAGATCAGCAGTTCCTTGATCCGAGTTTCCAATCACTGGTCCCTTTTCGTCGCGTGGGTCTTTACCGATTTCCATCCGAATTTTTTGGTTAATTTTTCGTTGCTAGATGATTTCAAAGTAGTCGATGATTCCTTTGAATTCAGCCACAGTAATTGAAAAACCCTAATACTAGATTTCACTAGCTACCTGTTAGCATCCTCAGTGGGTTATCGGCTGAAGAAAGTGTATCATTTCCCTTCTTTAAATTGTTCAAGGTAGGTAGCTCTGAATTATTTGTAGGTTCAATTTCAAGTGGAGTTTTCGTTATGTTATAATTTTTTGTACTGGTACCTTTCAATATTTTTTTCTATTTAATGGTTTATGATTTCGCATTTTAAAGAAAAATTAATCTAAGAACAATCGAAATCTGAATTCATAGATATTATTATTATTTTTTTTTTTTTTTTTTTTATGGCGTTTAAATAGCTCGGGGAGCTGACGCTGGAAATGAAAATTAGAATAGTTTGGAGAAGAAAATTTAAAGTTTAGAGAAGGCAGCGTAGAATAGTAAGCGATCTTGAGACGTTGGTTAAACCATCAAGCACTTCATTATATCCATGGAATATGGATAAAATGCAGTTCAAGATAATAAACCAACCCCTCCCGATACCAGTTGGAGGAAGGACATGGGCGGGTTCGAGACTGGCCTCTACATACTCCCCACGCATCTAACTACATTTAATTTTGTGTTATTAAAGGAATCATTTTAACTTATCTTATATGTTTTTCCTTCCTTCGTCGTCGTCTGTTGAACGTCTGCTTCGTGTCTCCGCCCCAATTCCACTGGTATGTGTGATGGGTTTCGTGATAGTTGTCTCGGGGTCCAGTCATCATATGACTCCGAATCGTATGCGCAGGGGTATATGAAAATAAAAGAAAGAGGAAAGGAGAGGAAAGAGAAATATAAAGGAAGGAATTAGTTCTTGCATGAAGTAATTGAAGTGTTATTTGCTGTTTTTCCCTAATTTTTTGCCTTTCATTTTCTAAATTTTGAAATTTTTGTTTTTCTTTTTAGAGTTTTTCCATTTCATTGCTAATCATACTATTTTACCAAAATATGGATGTGAGAGTTTGTTTTGCTTTTTGGAGCAAGCCTATTTCAAACTAATAAAAATTCTAGCTCAAATTAATAGTAGAAGTAAGCTACCTTATTCCTATCACAACATCACAAAATCATGAAAATTTACCAGAATATGGATATAAGAGCACATCTTACCGTACCCTACCTACCTCACATAGTTGAATGTTAAAATCCATCATAATTTACAAAAAATCTACATAGGGGTTCTATTAAAATATACCGCATGCCTATTGTAAAATGCCCGAAATCAGTAATTAGGACTACCTACTCATTGTTATTCTTCAAAACCGTACATTCTAATATATACTTCCATAGATGAATTTCAAACTAAACCGAAAAACGTAAAGATTTGCTAAAAATGAATAATTAAATAAAAAGCAAAAAAACGTCTTACCAAATGAAATATAACATTTTCCAACAACAGCATTCCCATCCAATGAGCCTCTAGTTCTTGTAAAATGCTTGATTTAAGAATAAGCCAACGAAATTCATAAACCGCAAATACACACTTACTAGAGCATTGGGGAGGCGAATACCATAACCTTTACCTAACATCGTAATACTTTTCACACGTTTTCTCTATTTTTAATTCTACAAGACTAAACCATCTAACTACCTAACCAAACGAATTATGCCCTATTGAAAGTATCAACTTTTATTATGGTAAATTGTGATACTTTCACTACCAAATGTTGCGATTGTTCTGCGGAAGGGAGGGCAAGTGTTTCAACTCCCATTCATCTTATCAACATGGATCATGAAAAAAAAAATAGACATCTTTGAACCTACTGCTGAATTTAAACTAAATAAAGATGTCCAGCTCCTCTTCTAATTTAGGCCATATTATGACACCATGTTTAACAAGATTGTGTGTAACGACACTGTCAGGAAAATGATGGGTTGATCCATCATTTTCACAAACATACACACCGCAGCCGTTAACCCATTGCAACTTAGGGTACGGTGAATTCATAGATATTATTTTTTATAACTTTAAAAACATCCAGCTCATAATGCATAACAATTTTCATTCCTGTGAATTTGTAAAACGTACATTTTTTGTGGTGTTATCCAATTTCCAATTATTGTTTTTCTTTTTTCCAGGATTTTTATCCTAGCATATGATTCATCCTATACCAATCCGATTTTCAATTGAAATAAAGATATTGATTTAGAATGTAAGTATCATACCAAATGTTCGCAACTTTTACCAAAATATTTAAGTATAAGTAAAAAAAACATATTTTAAGCTGGATATTTATGAACGAAATGTTGTTTTTGCGTTTAGGCAGGATTGTGGAAAACTTTCATGAAACACCATAAATTCTATCGTAAAACCAAAAAAAAAAATTAAAATTAAATTTTAAAATACAATACCGTATAGCACTGGCAACACTGTTCGTAACTCTCATTTCAATCAAAATCGAAGGCAGGCGAGCAACTGGCCTGGGGAGAAAAAGTAGAACGACCACAAGGCATTCTGGAATAGAGAAACATTTCTACTACCGACGGGAGCTGACAATGAACTTGCACCGAAAGTTGCAACAAAATAGTTCATAGAGGGAGATGATTGCTGAACTCCGTTGTAGAAGTTTAACACCATTGAGAAAAATTTGTTCTGCCCGCTGAGGACGGATACGTTACCTGTTAAACGATAAAAGAGGCGATTCGTCGTCGTCGTCGTCGTGCTGAGCAGAGATTGCTGCTGCACGCATTATTAGGTTGGGGAAAGATGTCTCGTTGTCGTCGATCGCGCTCCCCAGATAACAACGATTCCGTGGAAAAACCGTCAACACAACCGATATTGGGGATCGCTCTCTTTTTTTTCGCGGGTCAGGCTTATTCAAAAAAAAAAAAAAAAAAAATCGAAGGTCTCAGGAGATGGTGACAATAAGTTCAAAGTTCTAAATTCCTGAAGACTTGTTTTAACAAATGCACGAGAAAACAGAACTGTCTAACTGCTACCTTTACATGGTAACATAGAATGGTTAATATGCTTCTCCCTCGCTCGAGCAGTTAATGTTTTTTTTATCGTTCGCTGAACCGCTGTAAAATATAATAATATCGTTATCAGTTTTCATCAATCGACCATCCTCAACAACGTTCACCGAAAGAGGTGGCTAGAGGAAGTTGGGCGCCGGATTTCGAAAAGATAAGAACACCAGCACAACAGCGCTAAATGTGAGTATTCTTCCGGTTTTCCATTCACGGTGGTCCCTCTCTGGGGGTGTTGTGGGTTATTCAGAGGTGTTATCTTAGATTCTTATATAAAATATTTTTCACGTTGAATCTTCAGCTCTCTTCGGAGTTTCGCTTTTTGGATTTTTCGCCAGAATGAAGCCCCCTATTGGCAAACACACCCACACACGTTCCATAAATTGTTGATCGACCCAGTCCGATAAGCGCCCATAGTGGAATGGTACGGTTCCAGCGATAACGTAAAAGCTTTCCATCTTCTCTATCCCCACATGCCAGGGGGAATGAGAAAAAACAACACGATTCCCATATAACATCGGCTATCGGTTGATATACAGAGAAATAGAGAGATCCTATCGGTCTCCGGCTTCCACCCACCAACCCACATCTCGATGCTATGGACGATGAAAATTCGCTCGACAAGAGCAGGAGCTACATAGCTAGGACGGGGAGTCCGGAACCATCGAATGGATGTTATCAGGATAGATTCCAGACAACAACGACGGACGTACACACATGGGATGACGAAATCCAGTAGACCCCCACGACTGAACAGCGTGGTTGGATTCTTTTCAAGTTTTTTCGTCCGATATCTTTCCGATTTTTCGGCTATGTTCGAGTTGATGAACAAACAACGATAAACTCTCAAATATCATGAAATTCTCCATATAAAATGTTAATTAGTGACAAAATTTCTTAAATTAACAAATGAAATGGAATTTCTTTAATAACTTACCTCGAAACCTTGCAGAAATTAATTTCACAAACTCCACATTTTGCGTCCATTTTCACTAATTTGAACTTTTGTTTTGTTTTTGTTTACTTTTGGTACACACTCATTGGGAAATACCCTTTACTGGGTTTTCTGAAGCTATGGGTAAACATAAAATTGAGGAACAAGTTCTCAATTCTGATTCTGATTTGAATTAAAAAAAAAATTGAACAAAAATTATTCAGTTTCTTGAAGAGTGGATCTTCACTGCCCAGCAAAAAGGACGTGTTATCGCAGACGGGACGGACTGTTGGAAGCGCAGTTTCCTCGCTTATCTCGACCCAGTTATCTGGCTGTTTGTCTTTCGTTTCCTGTGCTGATGAAATGCGCGATGTGCTGCGAGAAGATAAGAAAGCTGCGAGTTAAGGACATGTGCCCATCCCATTCCATCGTCCCCCCAAAAAGCTGGGGCGCCAAATTTAGTCAACCCACCCAGTTATCTGAGGGGCTCTCTCTCTCTCTCTCGCTCTGCTATTCCTCCTCTTGCCAGCGTCGCCAATGTAAAAAAAAAGTCGATCTGATAAGCGTGCTTTTACTACCACTTGCTTGCTTGCTAGTGGGTTCTTGCGGAGATCTATCGGGAAATGTTGCACCACAGACCCACAGACATACACACACAAACAAAACCCCGGCACCCGAAACCAGCTGATGGCCTTGCAGACAGGATATCGTCGTCGTGTTCCCCCATCAGGCATCGGCGGAATGTGCCGGCGTCGTCCGACGTCGTTTCCTATCGGGATCGTTCATCGCTCGCCGTCCGGGTTTTGTGCTGATAAGAAACCGAGTGAGAGAGAGAGGCAAACGAAATGTGGTATGGAGAACTCTACTACGACGTCGAGTGTATATTGGAAAATCTATAGGAGCTGATAAGGAACGAAGGAAAAGCTCCAATTTGGGGATTTTCATTGCCACTCGTGTTTCCTTTCGTCGTTTTTTTTTTTGTTATTCTCTCGTGGGGTGGGTCGGGTGTAAGATTCTATTGATGGAGACGGCAACCTTAGGGGAAAAATCGTTGAAATCGAGTGGAAACGGTGTGCGACCGATAGAGAAAAAGGCTAGATCCTTGGGAAGATAAGCGATTCGAAAGGATACCCGAGCTCAGATGTGTAACAGTGCGGGGCAAGGTATTTTTGGTGAATGACCTTGGAAATAAATAAAGCTAAAAAACCGGCCCAAAAAAACCAACCTGTGCCAAATTTCAGCTGAATCGGTTTGAAACCAGGAATGTCTTAAACCGCTCTCAGTTACGATTCCAATAATAAAAAATGACAAAAATGATGAAAATGACAAAAATCACAAAAATAACAATAATGACAAAAATGACAAAAATGAAACAAAAATGTCACAAGAATTACACAAAAATGAAAAAATGACAAAAATGACACAAAATTAACACAAAAAGGACAAAAAACCACATAAAAATTATTCAAAAATGACACAAAATTGACACAAAAATGACATAAAAATTAAATGACATAAATAAAAAAATTACAAAAAATACAAAAAATTACAAAAATTACAAAAATTACAAAAATTACAAAAATTACAAAAATTACAAAAATTACAAAAATTACAAAAATTACAAAAATTACAAAAATTACAAAAATTACAAAAATTACAAAAATTACAAAAATTACAAAAATTACAAAAATTACAAAAATTACAAAAATTACAAAAATTACAAAAATTACAAAAATTACAAAAATTACAAAAATTACAAAAATTACAAAAATTACAAAAATTACAAAAATTACAAAAATTACAAAAATTACAAAAATTACAAAAATTACAAAAATTACAAAAATTACAAAAATTACAAAAATTACAAAAATTACAAAAATTACAAAAATTACAAAAATTACAAAAATTACAAAAATTACAAAAATTACAAAAATTACAAAAATTACAAAAATTACAAAAATTACAAAAATTACAAAAATTACAAAAATTACAAAAATTACAAAAATTACAAAAATTACAAAAATTACAAAAATTACAAAAATTACAAAAATTACAAAAATTACAAAAATTACAAAAATTACAAAAATTACAAAAATTACAAAAATTACAAAAATTACAAAAATTACAAAAATTACAAAAATTACAAAAATTACGAAAATTACAAAAATTACAAAAATTACAAAAATAACAAAAATTACAAAAATTTCAAAAATTACAAAAATTACAAAAATTACAAAAATTACAAAAATTACAAAAATTACAAAAATTACAAAAATTACAAAAATTACAAAAATTACAAAAATTACAAAAATTACAAAAAATACAAAAATAACAAAAATAACAAATAAAAAAAAAATTAAAAAAATGACAAAAATTACAAAAATAACAAAACTTACAGAATTTACAAAAATTACAAAAATTACAATAATAACAAAAATTACAAAAATTACAAACATTACAAAAAATTACAAAAATTACAAAAATTATAAATGTTACAAAAATTACAGAAATGGCAAAAATGACAAAAATGCCAAAAATGACAAAAATGACAAAAATGACAAAAATGACAAAAATGACAAAAATGACAAAAATGACAAAAATGACAAAAATGACAAAAATGACAAAAATGACAAAAATGACAAAAATGACAAAAATGACAAAAATGACAAAAATGACAAAAATGACAAAAATGACAAAAATGACAAAAATGACAAAAATCACAAAAATGACAAAAATGACAAAAATGACAAAAATGACAAAAATGACAAAAATGACAAAAATGACAAAAATGACAAAAATGACAAAAATGACAAAAATGACAAAAATGACAAAAATGACAAAAATGACAAAAATGACAAAAATGACAAAAATGACAAAAATGACAAAAATGACAAAAATGACAAACATGACAAAAATGACAAAAATGACAAAAATGACAACAATGACAACAATGACAACATTGAATGAAAATAACAAAAATGATTCAAAAACAAAACAAAAATAATATAGAAATGACACAAAATGACACAAATATGACAAAAAATTACACAAAAATGACACAAACATGACAGAAATTACAGAATTGACAGAAATGACAGTATTGACAGAAATGACAGAAATGACAGAAATGACAGAAATGACAGAAATGACAGAAATGACAGAAATGACAGAAATGACAGTAATGATCGGAATGACTTAAATGACTGAGATGACGAAAATGGCATAAAAATAGCACAAAAATGACACGAAAATGACAAAAAATTGACACAAAAATGATAAAAATGACAAAAATTAGATGTGACACAAAACTGGCACGAAATGGCACAAAAATGACACAATAATGACATTATAATGACACAAAATTGAAGCAAAAATGCTACAGATTCAAAAATGACAAAAATTGCGCATGAATAAGGCAACATAGAAATTGAAATCCCTCTGAAAATGGCATTTAAATTACTCGAAAATGATGCAGAAACAATGACGAAACAATTAAAAAATTAAACAAAAATGTCCCAAAATTAAGAAAAAAATTACCCAAAAACGTTGAAAAACGTTAAACTTTTCTTATTATGTCATGGCAGGTAGATATTTCCATGAAAATTATTAGAAATGCGGAAGATAAAACGGTCCGATTATTGGTAAATTTATATCACAAAATGACAGTGCAAAATCGCAAATGTGCACTTGCATCCAACCAAAAAGTGTCGGATAAGCGCTCATACACATAAATTTTGAAGGCTGTAACGGAGATTTCCCTCTCTTTATCGGAGGCCCAGAATCGACGAAGCCATTCTGCGCCTTCAACCGTAAGTATCTTTAGCGCGTTTCCTCCCAGGGTGACTCTTCATACTATAGTAGGATGTGTAATCGTAGCTTACCACCAGATGAGTTACGAAGTTGTTTACGCTTTTCATCACAGAAAGCTTTCCTATACAAGGAAGCTAGGGCAGGACACATTCTGCCGCATGGAGGAAAAAGGCCAGTTTTCATTTCTCCCTTGGAAAATGGCCGAAGCTCCCCGTTTTGATGCCAAACGACTTTGACAACAACCACGAGACGTCGACGTCGTTTGGGGTCGTTTCTTTCTGGGGAGGACTTTTCTCGTCGTTCAAAATTGGTCCATAGACATTGACATTGCGATTCAGAAGCGAGGCCAAAACGACGTCGACGACGACGATACCATGTCTCGCTTGTGCTATCTCCAAAACATGCCGTGGGGTCGAAAGGATTTTACTCATATCAGCGATGCGGTAGTAAAATGATGGTCCTGAGTCCTGGAGTTCTCGCGCTTTTCGGATGTCTGCACGATTCTAGATAGCATTTTGATGTAGTGCGATGCGTTTTTAGGGGAGGTCGAAAGGCGACGACGACGTCGATACGGTTGAGATTTTTTGCCCCGGCTTGACGACGACGCTTTTAGTTAGACGTCTGACGATTCAGTCGCGCCAATCGATTGGCGAAATAATCGAAAGGTAGCTCGAGCTCTCCGCGAAACGTTCTAGATATGTATGGAAATTGATCTACGGCGGGGATTCGCGAGATTTATTGCCTGGGTGTATCATCGCTCGTTGAAACCGTCGTTGGAATCAAAAACACTCGAAAAATCTTGATAAGAAGGATTTGTTGCCTCCTTCCTAGGCGACGAACCCCCTCCAGTAAGGACTTTTGGATTGAACATGACCTTCACAGAAAAACAACAAATTTCTTCGGTTGTTTGCGCCGCAAAAAGTTACCCAAATATGACCCAGACAAATAAAACACATCATATCGACACAAATCCCAATTCATAAAATCACTCTCCGATCGAACGAAATCCACAACAGAGAGACATAAAAAAATATCCACTTAAGCCAATAAATAAGCAAATCGTATCGGTCTGTATTGGTGTGGCACAAACTGCACATTGCGTCTGGCCATCGAGTGATAAAAATTGGTAGGTAAAATCGGCCCAAAGGGACCGGTTTTTTGTGTCCTTCTTTTCGCCATTCCGATACGATACGATATCCTGGCACTTTATCACATACTTTCCAGCTCAGTCCTATCTTGAATCCTGTCCTGCCATCGATCGCTTGCTCGGGGTGAAGTGAAGAAGAAATGGCGATTGGGATTATACTTACCTATCTCTACCATGCAAAAGTGTTTCGGGTTCAGTAATTTTTTGCTCGTTTTGGAATTTGTTATTTAAGGGAATGTTTTATTTGGTTGGTCATTTGATTAGTATTCAAGGAGCTATCGTTTGAACAGCAAAAGCCAAAATGCTTTTCATTTTTTTTTAAACATTTTATCAGAAATTTCCTTTATTCCAGCATCCTAAATTTAGCCTTTTTTCAGTTATAAAATACCTTCATTTGAAAAGCTATTTTGGAAAAAAAACAATCAAAGTTTGTATACCCGATCAGTAGGGAAAAACTAAATTATATCAAAATGAGATATTTTGATACTTATTTTTTTCTATCTAAATGAGTTATAATTCAGTACTCGTAGGATGTTAAAATATCTCAAATTATATCAAAAAATCTATGCGATCATAGCTAAATTATATCAATTTTAGATATACTCCTTTCAAGATTATATCTCATTCAGATTGCAAAGTATGATATTGGACAGAATAAAACCTATCAAAATTATAACTTATCAAGATATGAGTGCTTCGAGAAATTTTTCTAGTGGAATGTCAGTAACCCACACTATTTGCTTAAGCCATACTCCATTTTTGGTTTTCCAAAAATTCGATTCAATTTTTTGCATCTGTTGAGCGAAACTTATTAAAGTACAGTTTGGGCCGTTGACTTCGATGTCCGTGTTTCAGAAAATGTTGCACGTATATCCAAATAAGATATAATCATTTTATTTTAGGACAATCCGAAAATAAATCTTTATCATTGAAAATGAGCTCAACCTTATTCAAGTCTGTCAAGCAGAATAAGATATAATTCAGATTGGAGAACCTTTAAGTCAAAATGTTTGGGTACTTAATTATAACTGAATAAGATGTGAATATCTTGGTGAGATACGTTTGAGTTATTATTTTGATATGCTCTTCTTATCGGGTAAGTTTAACTTATGTCCAAGGCTTAGAACCAAAAGATTTTAAGAAGTTATTGATTTCCCATCGTATTCTTCAACATCTATGAAGAACGTGGTTGTTTCTACGATTCATAAAATTCAAGATGATTTGAGAAGCTCAGAAGGACTGGTTTAGTTTGTAAGTACCTGCTATTAAGTACCTTTATTAAGTTTAACAAAAAATATAAACGAAGTGGTTTTTTTTCTCTTTTATTTCCTCGATTTAGCAGCTGAAACTATTTTTTGTTGCTGAAACATATTCATGCGAGAATGAATTGATTCTTTATGTATGTATATTAATCGCCCTAAAAACCCCTCTGTGCCAATGCGAATATCGAAACAGTGTGAGAATTGTACGGACCCATCCTTTAAATGGGGTCTTATTACTGCTTATTTAAAGCTCCTACGCCAAAATTCAGCTTTCTAGGTCTAAAATCATGAAGATCGTATGAAATTAAACGAAGTTTAGAAAGAAGTAGGTATAGTTGGATGAAAATATTACCTAATCTAATCGAGATTCTGCAAAGCGTGTTGTTAATGTTTTTGTTTTGAAAAATTTATGGAAAGTTTATCACCTACTCTGGAAAATTAATTTTTCAATAGTTTACACGATAATCCTGAATAGTCGGGCTTCGACCAGACCGAACTGAGCTCCGCACTAACCCTATGTGCCTGAAAAGCAATTAAAATTAACTGCGTACTAACGGTAAACGATAGCCATTTGATCTCTTCACAAAAATTTCATATTTTTTGTGATCTTTCATACTCTCGAAAGAAAAAAGTAATTATTCCATCAGGATGGGAGATGAAAAAAATTATTCTTAGAGCAATTAGTTTACAGATTAGATGTCTTCACAAAAGTTGTAGATCAAATTTTTCTAGGACACTTTGTCGAAAACATTACTAAAATCGCATAAAAGTTACGAGCATTTTAAAAATAATACAAGTAATTTAAATTTTTCATTTGATATCTTTTCTAGTATACAATTTAGAAACTTGGTATATAAAAAAAATTTGTCAGATTGTTAAAACAAAATTTTGTGCATCATGTCAAAACCATATATAAACTATAAAAAGAGATATTTTACAAAATATCCAAGATAATGCCCTTTTTCAGTAAATTATAACCATAAGAGTTCGGCCGAGTTCGTATAATTTTGTCATTTTTGTAATTTTTGTAATTTTTGAAATTCTTGTAATTTTTGTAATTTTTGCCATTTTTGTAATTTTCGTAATTTTTGTAATTTTTGTAATTTTTGTAATTTTTGTAATTTTTGTCATTTTTGTCATTTTTGTCATTTCTGTCATTTTTAACATTTTTGTCACTTTTGTCAGTTTTGTCAGTTTTGTAATTTTTGTCATTTTTGTCGTTGTTGTCATTTTTGTCATTTTTGTCATTTTTGTCGTTTTTGTCATTTTTGTCATTTTTGTCATTTTTGTAATTTTTGTCATTTTTGTCATTTTTGTCATTTTTGTCATTTTTGTCATTTTTGTCATTTTTGTCATTTTTATCATTTTTGTCATTTTTGTCATTTTTGTCATTTTTGTCATTTTTGTCATTTTTGTCATTTTTGTCATTTTTGTCATTTTTGTCATTTTTGTCATTTTTGTCATTTTTGTCATTTTTGTCATTTTTGTCATTTTTGTCATTTTGGTCATTTTTGTCATTTTTGTCATTTTTGTCATTTTTGTCATTTTTGTCATTTTTGTCATTTTTGTCATTTTTGTCATTTTTGTCATTTTTGTCATTTTTGTCATTTTTGTCATTTTTGTCATTTTTGTCATTTTTGTCATTTTTGTCATTTTTGTCATTTTTGTCATTTTTGTCATTTTTGTCATTTTTGTCATTTTTGTCATTTTTGTCATTTTTGTCATTTTTGTCATTTTTGTCATTTTTGTCATTTTTGTCATTTTTGTCATTTTTGTCATTTTTGTCATTTTTGTCATTTTTGTCATTTTTGTCATTTTTGTCATTTTTGTCATTTTTGTCATTTTTGTCATTTTTGTCATTTTTGTCATTTTTGTCATTTTTGTCATTTTTGTCATTTTTGTCATTTTTGTCATTTTTGTCATTTTTGTCATTTTTGTCATTTTTGTCATTTTTGTCATTTTTGTCATTTTTGTCATTTTTGTCATTTTTGTCATTTTTGTCATTTTTGTCATTTTTGTCATTTTTGTCATTTTTGTCATTTTTGTCATTTTTGTCATTTTTGTCATTTTTGTCATTTTTGTCATTTTTGTCATTTTTGTCATTTTTGTCATTTTTGTCATTTTTGTCATTTTTGTAATTTTTGTAATTTTTGTAATTTTTGTTATTTTTGTAATTTTTGTAATTTTTGTAATTTTTGTAATTTTTGTAATTGTTGTAATTTTTGTAATTTTTGTAATTTTTGTAATTTTTGTAATTTTTGTAATTTTTGTAATTTTTGTAATTTTTGTAATTTTTGTAATTTTTGTAATTTTTGTAATTTTTGTAATTTTTGTAATTTTTGTAATTTTTGTAATTTTTGTAATTTTTGTAATTTTTGTAATTTTTGTAATTTTTGTAATTTTTGTAATTTTTGTAATTTTTGTAATTTTTGTCATTTTTGTCATTTTTGTCATTCTTGTAATTTTTGTAATTTTTGTAATTTTTGTAATTTTTTTAATTTTTTTAATTCTTGTAAATTTTGTAATTTTTGTCATTTTTGTAATTTTTGTAATTTTTGTAATTTTTGTAATTTTTTGAATTTTTGTAATTTTTGTAATTTTTTTTAATTTTTGTAATTTTTGTAATTTTTGTAATTTTTGTAATTTTTGTTATTTTTGTAATTTTTGTAATTTTTGTAATTTTTGTAATTTTTGTAATTTTTGTAATTTTTGTAATTTTTGTAATTTTTGTAATTTTTGTGATTTTTGTAATTTTTGTAATTTTTGTAATTTTTGTAATTTTTGTAATTTTTGTAATTTTTGTAATTTTTGTATTTTTTGTAATTTTTGTAATTTTTGTAATTTTTGTAATTTTTGTAATTTTTGTAATTTTTGTAATTTTTGTAATTTTTGTAATTTTTGTAATTTTTGTAATTTTTGTAATTTTTGTAATTTTTGTAATTTTTGTAATTTTTATAATTTTTGTAATTTTTGAAATTTTAAGAATTTTGGTAATCTTTATAATTTTTTAAATTTTTGTAGTTTTTTAGTTTTTGGAATTTTTTGTATTTTTTTCATTTTTGTAATTTTTTCATTTTTGTAATTTTGAAATTTTTTGTAATTTTTGTAATTCTTGTAATTTTTGTAATTTTTGTAATTTTTGTAATTTTTGTTATTTTTGTAATTTTTGTTATTTTTGTAATTTTTGTAATTTTTGTAATTTTTGTAATTTTTGTAATTTTTGTAATTTTTGTAATTTTTGTAATTTTTGTAATTTTTGTAATTTTTGTGATTTTTGTAATTTTTGTAATTTTTGTAATTTTTGTAATTTTTGTAATTTTTGTATTTTTTGTAATTTTTGTAATTTTTGTAATTTTTGTAATTTTTGTAATTTTTGTAATTTTTGTAATTTTTGTAATTTTTGTAATTTTTGTAATTTTTGTAATTTTTGAAATTTTAAGAATTTTGGTAATCTTTATAATTTTTTAAATTTTTGTAGTTTTTTAGTTTTTGGAATTTTTTGTATTTTTTTCATTTTTGTAATTTTTTCATTTTTGTAATTTTGAAATTTTTTGTAATTTTTGTAATTCTTGTAATTTTTGTAATTTTTGTAATTTTTGTAATTTTTGTAATTTTTGTAATTTTTGTAATTTTTGTAATTTTTGTAATTTTTGTAATTTTTGTAATTTTTGTAATTTTTGTAATTTTTGTAATTTTTGTAATTTTTGTAATTTTTGTAATTTTTGTAATTTTTGTCATTTTTGTCATTTTTGTCATTCTTGTAATTTTTGTAATTTTTGTAATTTTTGTAATTTTTTTAATTTTTTTAATTTTTGTAAATTTTGTAATTTTTGTCATTTTTGTAATTTTTGTAATTTTTGTAATTTTTGTAATTTTTTGAATTTTTGTAATTTTTGTAATTTTTTTTAATTTTTGTAATTTTTGTAATTTTTGTAATTTTTGTAATTTTTGTTATTTTTGTAATTTTTGTAATTTTTGTAATTTTTGTAATTTTTGTAATTTTTGTAATTTTTGTGATTTTTGTAATTTTTGTAATTTTTGTAATTTTTGTAATTTTTGTAATTTTTGTAATTTTTGTATTTTTTGTAATTTTTGTAATTTTTGTAATTTTTGTAATTTTTGTAATTTTTGTAATTTTTGTAATTTTTGTAATTTTTGTAATTTTTGTAATTTTTGTAATTTTTGTAATTTTTGTAATTTTTGTAATTTTTGTAATTTTTGTAATTTTTGTAATTTTTGTCATTTTTGTAATTTTTGTAATTTTTGTAATTTTTGTAATTTTTGTAATTTTTGTAATTTTTGTAATTTTTGTAATTTTTGTAATTTTTGTAATTTTTGTAATTTTTGTAATTTTTGAAATTTTAAGAATTTTGGTAATCTTTATAATTTTTTAAATTTTTGTAGTTTTTTAGTTTTTGGAATTTTTTGTATTTTTTTCATTTTTGTAATTTTTTCATTTTTGTAATTTTGAAATTTTTTGTAATTTTTGTAATTCTTGTAATTTTTGTAATTTTTGTAATTTTTGTAATTTTTGTAATTTTTGTAATTTTTGTAATTTTTGTAATTTTTGTAATTTTTGTAATTTTTGTAATTTTTGTAATTTTTGTAATTTTTGTAATTTTTGTAATTTTTGTAATTTTTGTAATTTTTGTAATTTTTGTAATTTTTGTAATTTTTGTAATTTTTGAAATTTTTGTTATTTTTGTAAGTTTTGTATTTTTTGTAATTTTTGTAATTTTTGTAATTTTTGTAATTTTTGTAATTTTTGTAATTTTTGTAATTTTTGTAATTTTTGTAATTTTTGTAATTTTTGTTATTTTTGTAATTTTTGTAATTTTTGTAATTTTTGTAATTTTTGTAATTTTTGTAATTTTTGTAATTTTTGTAATTTTTGTAATTTTTGTAATTTTTGTAATTTTTGAAATTTTTAGAATTTTTGTAATCTTTGTAATTTTTTAAATTTTTGTAGTTTTTGTATTTTTTTTTATTTTAATTTTTTACTGCTTTTAATCAACAATCTTTGGTGATATCTGTCTGTATATTCATTTAAATACATTTTGTTCTTCGACCAAATCACACTCAGATAAGGGGTTGTAAAATTTAATAATCTCTTCATCCATTTAAAAATGAATAAATTGAATAATTTCTATCCGCAACAGTTCATCGGCTTTGATCCACAGCCACTCCCTCAGCCGATAGCTCTTCCGCACTGCCCATCGAATCGAGAAAATCAAATAAAAAATCACCCATCTCCGGAAATAGAAACTGTCGTAAAGCAAATCCTTATTTTTCTTCCTAGAACATCCCAACTATTATTGTTATTATTATTCATGGCTACACCGAGTTTTGGTTCGGTATCTAAAAACCAGCAGCGACGACGACGACGAAGAGCGGAAATAAAATGTCGTTTATGGGCACCACAAACATCATCCCCCCATACTCTTTGTGCTTTTCGGGGCTCTCCCCACTAGGATGGCGATGTGTTACTGAGGTTCCTTCCTTTTCCAGAATCGTCGTCTTTTTCCTAGCTGAGAAAAAGGATTCACATCTTCAAACCCGGGCAAGGCAACATACATCGGTAGCCACCTTCTTCTCTTCTCGAGAAAGATACAAAGGGCTGCTGCTGCTGTCTTTCGTCCTTGTTCCAATTCCTGGACTGGGGAACCCAAACTGGAAACCCAAACACCAACAACATCGCATCTTTATCGCATTCGCAGTCGAACAAATCTTCGGGATGCAGTTTTGTTGTAAATTGTGTGATATGAAATTTTATAAATAATATTTAACGTCATCCTTCTTCCTGCTTTGCGGTTGTTGCCATTTCCTGGCAGGCGAGTTGAAGTGGAAACAAGGGGGGAAAGGGGGATGACTGAGCAGCAAGATACTGGAAAATGCACATCAGCCACTATCAAAACTATTCCACAACGACGCCGAATGACGAGGACTACGATGAGGACGACGTCTAAGGCTAAAGACGTGTGCAACACGGAACGCCGATATCGAATATCCGAAACAAGTTGTGTTTTCCTAAAAGTTGTCAGACGATAACCGACTTGAGGGTTCGTTCTTCTGCCTTGTAACGATAGGCAGAGTTTACTTTTCCACGGAAAAATCTTCCATCCGAAGCACCGCGCCCTCCTTTCGAGAATCCTTTTCTCTGCGGCCAAAGATGAAACTCGAAAGTGGCGCAACGGAAGCCCGATGAGGAAACGATGATGAACTTTATGGAGCAGCAAGAATGGGAATTGTGTTGGAAGTTGCGTTTCTGCAGCGCTGCATCCCGAAAGATAAGAAACATCAGCAGAAGCAGCCTTTCGCTCCTTGGTTTGCCAGAAATCACAAAATAGGACTCGGTACGAAACCGATACTTGTCTGGTACTTGGTTGGCAATGTTCTCCGGCTAGACCCAGTTAGAGTTAGAGATCATGTGAGGAGGAAGCAGGACGGGGAACGTCCAAGTATCTTTGTTTCGGTAAAATTGGTTCAATTGGCTGTTGAGATTTTCTGCACTTTCGAAACAGGGATGAGAAAAGGGAGAGAAAAAAACAAAACGCGATCTGACCAATCATCTTTTTAGATCTGTAGCAAAAGAGAAAAAAAATTGTAACAAGGATGCTGCACATCATCCCCTACTATCGATTGGACCATTTCAAGCCTTTCAATGTCAAATTGATGGGACTGTTCATTCCGTTTCTCGAAAGTTTTTTTTCCTTCCTCTAAAGAGTTGAATCAAAGCAAGTGAAGTGGGGTGGTCGCACTTCATTGATTGTCGATAATGATTTTTGAGTGTGAACCTCTTGAAAGTACAATGACAAAGGAATACCCATACGGGTGCTGATAAGTTGGTGGAAATTATTGATCTGTCATTGGAAACTGTTAATGTAATGTGGAGTGAGTGTTTACAAAACAAAATTTGAATTTTGCGGACCTTTTACTTCATTTGAGGTCAGAGCAAATAATCTCGAGATTTATCTAAATTCTCCAGATCTTTGTTATTCTCGACTTTTCCGACCTAAACTATTCATAAAATCAAAACACAATATTCCTCCTCTGAATGTTTCTAAATGATGCAACTGGTTGTATTTATTACGGAAAAGCATTGACTCACAATTTCAAACGTTAGATATCTGGTCAGATGAGAGTTGTGAGTTCAGATAGTTTATTTTTTGTCAATTTTTATTAAATACTAGCTGACCCAGTGTGCTTTGCTATACATTCCAAGAATAAGTGATATTTGTAAAAAATATTTAATTTAAGATTTTCGGCATTCAATTAAATAAAATTTTAAAATAATTCAGTGGCAATCTCTATGAAATAAGAGCTACAGCTAGAGTTTCAAAACGCAACACAAAGATGATGCAATTTTACTTTCTGAAAGTTGATATTTTCAAGTTCTGTATTTCTCTGTTTTCAAAATGTGCATGAGTTCTTTTAGTTTGCTAGAATATACATTTATTCCCAGAGGGATATTTTTCGAGCCAGAGGAATATTTTTCTTATGTAATTAACGTCACATGGAAGATTTGGGTCCATTTTTTCGATAAGTTTTCGAGCTTTGCCAAATAAAATTAGCATAAAAATTTACCACCTTTATCGCGACTCCACGCTGAAAAAATATGACGATATAAAATGATTCGTACACAAACAACCTCTCTTATAAAATATGGCCTCTTATGCTAGATGAGTTCTGAATTAAAGGAAACTTAAGCTTGTATGGGAGCTCCACTTTTAATTCTCATCCCTCACTGCTCAAAGAAGGTAGGGGTCTCTGATCATCATATTCATTTTTTACGTACCCAAAAAAAACCTTCTCATAGAAAATTTTATCACATTATCAGCTAAAAAGTTCTTCAGCTTAGTAACTAAATTGAAATCGAACTGTATCCTTCCCTCCCTTTCTAAAAATGATAGACGAAAGGATCTGTAACAATCAATGACAGGGTCGGATTAAGTATAGGGGGTCCCCTGGCAATTTTTCTCGGGAAGCCCCTATGAATCATGTTTTCTTTCGTATGCCGTCCCAGAGAATAGTCACTGGGAATGAGTTCAGTATATAACATTCATATAAAGATTATGTCTGGTATCTTCAAATAAAACTAAATAAATATTTCCTTCATAAGAATTAGGTAAAGTAATAAGTTACATTAAAATTTCAGACTGAAAATTTAAAATTAAAAATAAATAAAAGAAAAGAAATCAATTCACATTAAAAATAGATTCAGTTATTAGAGCTCAAAAGTGAAATTCACAACATGAAATCGGACTTCTTTTTTTTTAAATTCAAAACCTTAATCGAGTGTCTCATATAAAAATCATAATTTTAATCAAGACTTGAGAAATAAATAACCAATGAAATTCAAACTCAAAATTTAGAATCAACTTTTCAATCAGAGCCAAAGCAGTTATTGAAAAATTTATAATTTCAATCAAAATGTTTATTTCATTTTCATATCTTTAAATCACATAAAAATCGTTATCATACTTAATTAGGTTTAAAACCTAGAATTATCCATGGTTAGAGAATCTCTCAGTGAAATTCGAAAATCAACTATGCGAGTGTTTTTATGGTTTAAATATTTTGGAGAACGGTCAATGATATGCTCAATTCAGGATACTTGAAAGTTGATAGAAGATAATTTTAGAAAAACTGTACTTGCATTAGAACGAATAGTTTGAAACTTGGGGTGGACTAGTTGAAATTCTCAAACAGTAGAACAAATGTTTAAAACATTGTTAATTTCAATTACCGAAATTAAACAATTCTGATATCTCAATTTCTGAATTTTGTGGAAAAATTCCACCTTCCAATGAAATCCATTATTGTCGAAATTATACAACGAGAAATTTTCAGAATGTTTGTTAAAAGAGAAGCGTAAAATATGATCAGGTGCGTGATAAAAAATCATTGAATTTGAAAAAAAACCTCAAAGAGGAGCACATTACAAAAACTTTCTCAAAAGAATGCATAAAAGATCCAGTAAGTACTAAATAAAATATAAATATAAAAACCCGATTTAATACACTTAACAATGGATTGTAGCCTTTCTTACAGTCTATAAATTATATTTGGATACACAGGACACAAAGTAATAAATTAATGATAGATTTATAAATTCTGAGTAATGATTTAAGTATTTCTAACGAAGTTAATCCTAAATGAATTTAAGAAATTAAGATTCAAATTTTTGTATAGGACAAACGTATTTTTAAATAATTATAATTGTAATTATGATCTTATATCTATGAAATAGAAGAACTCTAAAAATGAAGGGTATAATTTTTTAAAAAAGATGCCTAATCATGTGTTTCAAATAATTCAACCTCTCAAGTAAAGGAAGCGAATAAATTATAAAAAAAAGTAGATTTACAACTGCTAGACTAAAATATGATGAATCGACGTAGTTTACAATAATCGATCGAATTAACTATAGATATTTAACATTTTGACAACTTTGAAATGTAAATGTTTTCAATTCTGTCATTTTGTCAATTATGTCTATTTTATCATTTTCGTCAATTTTGTCAGTTCTGACAATTTGTCCATTTTGTCAATTGTGTCAATTTTATGAATTTTGTAAATTTTGTAAATTTAGTACATTGAGTACATGGCACCTATAAGCACAAGAGAAACAACAACTACAACTGAACAATTGTAATGCACGTCAGAAGTGCCAGGTGTCCTGATTTTTCAGGACTTGTCCTGACTTTCAAGAAGTTGTCCTGATTTTTCTAAAACTTTTGAATTGTCCTGATTTTGGAAAATTTGTTTTCAAAATGTACTGAATTATCCTTGATATCAAAAAAATCTCAAATCACAATCGAATTTGTAATTGAACTATAAAAACTACGAACAAATCTGTTATGTCCTGATTTATGACAAAAAAATCTGGCACCAGTCTTCACGAAAACATGTACTGAGTTCAACTTGAGTGCGGAAATCCAGGCGCTTTCTCTGAACTTGCACACAAGCTTGTACTTGGGTTTTGCTCGAGCCTGAACTCGAGCACATAGTAAGTGGCTGGCAGAACTGAGATTGAATGTGTCTGCCTGGGTATTAAATGCGGTATGAATTATATTCTTCAGTTAGTTTTTCTATCGTTTGTGCGTATGTTATTCAATTTCTCTGCTGTTTTTTGCGTTTTTTAACATTTTTGGAGATGGGGTGGTAAAACCGATTCAGATATATGTGGTTGGTTTTTAAAATTCTTGATGAATTTTTTTTTTGTTCGTTGGCAAAAAAAACGAAAAATTTGTTGGTCGAAAATTTTTGTTTTTCAGAAACCGGTGGTTTGATGAAATATTTGGGAATAGCCGTTTCAACTCTCGCTCGCAAATTTCATAAAACAATGTTTATATTTATGAGGCATTAAAAATGAAAAATAAAATTGATGAATCATCGCATGGCGAGTAGAAAACATGAAAATTTTTTCATAATTGGAATGATAAAAAATGAAAAAAAAGAATCAAAATGATACAAATGGAAAAACAACTAAAAATTCAAAATGTCAACATTTATTTTCATTTTACAAGCCCCTTTTAAAACAAGTACAATAAATTGTTTTTATTATTGTGTTTCGTATCATCTATTTATTTTTTTGATTTTTTGCCCAATGTCTTTATAGAAAAATATGTTCATCATACTCAAAAGTTGATAACAGGCCGTAGTAGGTAATTCGAGTATTTATAGACTGGGTTAGTCGTACATGAAAAAATGTTTTTATCGTCTTTCAAACTTCGTTAATGTATTGAATCGTTTAATTTATAATTATTCATGATTCTTTTTATTTTTAAATGATTCACATAAAAGTGAAATAAATCAATTCAATGTGTTGATCAATTATATGAAAGTTGAAATAAAATTATTGAAAAAACCTTGAAACCATAAAAAGTTTATATTCATTTTTAAAATGAACGGTTTAAATTATTTTCATTTTGTTAAATTTTGAGATATAATACAACAAAGAGCGAACTGATTTATTGTTTGGGAAATTTTGAAAATTTCAAAAATAATAGTATCTACTTGTAATCAAATTTAAAAGTTTTCGGACTACAAAACATTATTTTTTAACCTCTTTTTGCATGTTGAAGGTGAATAAACTTGTTTCTGATCATCTAAACATCATTTTAGCTTTTGATTAACAGATGGTGTTGTTGATAATGATGAATTTATGAACGAAAAAAAACTATATAAATCGGATTTTATTTCATCGACGGAAATTTTATTGATGACTTTAGATTTGATAGCAACATTCTTTATTTTTGTTTTGTACAAAACTTGAATGTTGTTACGAAACAATGATTTCAAGTGATTATTTATCATAATCGGTTAAAAAAGAAGTTATGGCCAAGGTTGCCGAAATCACAGAATAATCTATAATTTTAGAAAATTTCGAGCATATTTTCGTCACAGATCCTGTGTCATATTATACAATATTTTACAGGTTTTAGAAATTTTGTATACTTTTCCAAACAATTAAATATTTATATCCATATTTACTAAGGATTTCTGACTCAAATTCATGAAAATGTTATAAAGTTAACACTGTTTATTGATTTCTATGATATTTATTGTAAAAATAAGCATACAGGACATGTTCTTCAGTGAAAATCGTATTTAAACGTTAAAGAATCTTGTCACAGAATTTTGAAGTCAAATATCAGAACTACAGAACTTTGTTTTAAAACATAGAATTTTTTCCGGCAACCGTAGTTATGATTACTTCACGATAATAGTTATATAAGAATTTTCAAATGGTTTAGCAAACCACAGTGCAAAATAGATTTACTAATCTTAGTACAGGAAGAATAAAACATGGTAAATCTAACCCGTTCAAAGCTAAAATTAATCGTTGGCTTACCAGAAGGTCACTATCCTAGTCAAGTTAAATCCGACCATCAGATGGCGTTGAGATTGAGCCTCAAGCGTGAATGAGATTAAGAAATATTTTGCTCGGGAGATGCACAATAAACCGATGTTTCATTAATAACTTTTTTCTCCACTAGCCGATTGAGTAATTTTCTCAAAAACTAAATCAAGGTAAATATTTTACCCCAAGACAGCATCACCCGGGTTTGAACACGTGCTCGAACTTGCACCCTACACTTTGAGTGCGGTGAGTTAAAATGGGTGCGTGTTAAACTTGCGCCTCAAAAGTTGTGTGCAAGTAAGTGCAAAAACTTGCGTGCACTTCGCACCCAAGTTGTACAGTGAAGATTTTTGAAAAGGGCACATTTTTGCCATATTTGTAAAGTTAGTCAGGTTTGTAAAATTTATCAAGTTGGTGAATGTTGTCATTTTTGTTTTTTTTTGAATTTCTTACCAATTTTGTCAACTATGCAAATTTGGTCCAATTTGTAATTTTTGACGATTTTAACAATTATGTCATTTTTGTAATTATAGACTATTTTGAAATTTCTGTAAATTATGTCAGTTTTGTAAATTTGTTTAATTTTTCTCGATATTGATCCTATATTGATTCTGTCAATTTTGCATATTAAGTTTTATGATTTATATTCATTTTATCTATCCAGTTTTGTCAATTTTGTAAATGTTATCATTTATGTCAATCCATTCAAAATTTGGTCCATTTTGGTCAATTTTTGTCAACTTTTCCTATATTTGCTAAATTTGTCAGGTTTGTTAAAACTTGATAAAAATTTGAGAATGTTGTCTATTTTGTAATTTTTATCAATTTTGTCAATTATGTGAATTCGATTCACTTTGTAAATTAAGAAAACTTAAACAATTGTCATTTTTGTAGTAATTGACTATTTTGACATTTTTGTCCATTATGTCGGTTTTGTAAATTTGTTTTGAAAATCGTCTAGCGCTGGATGGCATCTGAATTTTTGGATTTGATTCTGAATTCTGAAACTCACTATTGGACCCGATGTTTTTAAATTAAATTTAAAATCAGAAATACTTAAAAGTCCAGGGAATTCAACATATTGAAATTAACGCGTCTGTACAAAAAATCACTTTAAACTTTAAAACAGTTGATAAAATTAAATTGGGTGAAACTTTTTGTTGATGCATTTTCGTTTGAACGCGAAGTTACGCCTATTAAAAATGGGATTTTTTTTTATCCGGGTAGGGCCAATAGATAGCGTCGATTTTTTAAATAGGATTTGATAAGATTTTCCGAAGTTTCAAAAGCGTTTTATTTCGAGCTAACTGATAGTTTCGCCCTTATGAAATGTTACGCTAGGTTTGTTTACATTTGGTGCGTTCGCCCTTTTTAAAACATACTACAAAATTATTTAACAGATTCACGCTTGCTTCGACGTATCGAAGCCAGCCATCGCTGCAGAAAAATGCGGTATTGAACCCTACACCCATCGGTTTGATGTGGCGAATCCGGGGTTGTACCCCTTTATGAAACTCCATATTAATACAATATGAATTTTTGAGACCGGTTCGGTTATCACTGAGCTGGTACAAAATTTAAAATTTAAGTTGAATGATTTCTTACTCCTTCCTAGCGCTCATTTTGTCGTCATGAAGACTTCATGAGTGGGAGAGGAGCACGGCCATCGTGTAGCGAGCGCGCCCATCGTGTACATGACGTTGTATATATGACAATCTTTATTTTAGTGATTGCTAGTTGTGGTTAGCAAGCCAAATTGACACGTTTTTGGAGTGATGATTTTTGATATTTACTATGAATAAAACAATTTTCAAACTATTTTGTATTTTTTTCTTTCTTTTATAGGTTGTAGAAGAAAAAAAATCAATTTTTTTAAGATAAAAATCATTTTTATTGTACTGCTCAGTTTCACAAAAACGTCGAGAACAAAGTTTACAAAAATTCACACAAATACACACAAATACACAGACATCATCAGAACTCGTCGAGCTGATTCGATAGGTACCTATAAAGGTATATCTAAGAGCCATAATTAAGAATCTCACAAATCGACCGATAACTATACCTTTCTGAAAGAAAGGCAAAACATATTCTTAAAATTGTATTCAGTTAGTTTGTATTGAAAATACAACGCCTATCTTAAATCTTGGCATTAACATTTTTTTTACTGCTAAATTGGCCTAAATTTGCATTAAAAGTTCACACACTAATTACTGCAATTTTGGAGGGATAAAAAAGAAGTCATAAACTACAAACTTATATTTAGGAATTTTTAAATCTAAATTTGAATCCTGCATTTACGCAGCATTTAAGTGTGTCAATATTAAGATAGATTCCAAAAATTGAATTCCGGCAATTTAAGTAATAAACGAATAAAAGCACAGTTGATTCCTGAAAATTTGTAAAATCCAAAATAAAGTAACAAAATCAGACCATTTTAGAGATCGTAGACAAAATATGTGACAATTTTAAAGCAAGTAGTTCTGTGGAGTTATAAATATAATTGTCTTTAATCTGACTTTAATTTGATATTTAGTTTTGCAATTCGATTTCATGCAGTCTATTAAACTTACTCGTTGTCATTTTATTTCTACATTGTTTCGTTGTTGTTACATTATGAATTTTAATATGACTTCACCGCCCCCCTGAGACCATCCAACGCTCCCCAAAATTCAAAGTGGTCCGTACCCCCTTTTGGAAGCTCTCAAAGTCCCCAGGGGGCGGTACGGATTACTTTGAAAACCACTGATATATCATACATACATACATGATGTGTACTAATTTTCATAAGAAATATTTTTCAAAGATATTTTTATTGACGTTTTAGGTATTAAACCATCTTTACAGTTAACTTTTTTAGAACAATTTCAACAACAAAAATCGGTATCTTTGAAAATTTATTCATTTCAGGTTTTTTTTAAATCACGTCAAAATCCCCATTTTCATCAGAACGAGAAACAACTTAACATATCTTAACTGACATGTATAAAGATTATTCTTTTAGTTTTTTCAATGAGAGACGTCACAATTTGCGACTTAAACGACGTATTCTAATACAACGTCACCAACTAACGATAGAAGCCTGTTATTAGAAGCAGTTCAAATTTGACTTAAGGTGAGTGACCCTACTTTAGACCTAGAGTCTATTTTAATCCTGAAATGCAAACAATGAACTCTAATTTTTCGTCAGTCCTATCAAACTGCTTTTTGCCATAAAAAGCAATTATTATAAAATTTCCAACGGTTTACAAATGTACTTTCTTTTAAGAGGTAAAGCAAACTGTTAAAAAAAGCTCAATTAGAAATCAAAGGACTAAAGAAAAATCACGTTTTTTTATTGTCCAAGCCGAAGTTTAAAGAGCTATCACCGTGATGAATATGGTTCATAATACCTAATATAAAAGAAAGTCTATGGAAAACCTAGAAAATTTGTAAGGGTTCAAAAATAGGACAATTTCGTTGATGATGTTCCATTTTAAGACCAAACATCATCAAAGCTTTGTTGTTATACCAACCAATCAATTAAGGTGCAAATTTTCAACTGAGGCATAATTTAGAACTTATATTGAACATATCTAATTAACTTTAGTAAGTAAACACTACAAAGTTTTAACTATTTAGCTGTCTGGGAGTGATAGTGTTTGAGAAATTCATAACAGAAATTTTAGTTTTAAAAGCGTAAAAAAGCTGATATGTAAGTCAAAAGATAGTTTTTGGAAAATCATTTTAGCTCAAGGGCACCCTTTTAGTAGGGGAGAGTAGGATAACGTGGGCCATGGGGAAACGTGGGCCAATCTGAATATCTCAGATGTGTGTTCAGATTAAAATCTCTATCCAACTGTTTTCGCTGTCGCTTTGTGTAAGCAAATTTTTCTATATGTTGTTGACTTAAATACGCATCATATGCTTCTTTTATTTATCAAACTTAAGAAAATTTAAAGAAAATATTTACATCATTAAACAAGCACCCGCTAATTGGATAGATGGGGAACCTAAAGTTCATATCAAAAATATGCTCATACGCTTATGATCTTAAATATTTTTCCTAAAATAAATGAAAATTGATGGAAAATCCGGATAATTTGAAAAGGGTTCAAGAATATGATACTTTCGACTTTGATGTACCCTCTTAGACCTTTCATAACCAATTATGGATGGAATTGTTATTGAAAGAGTTCATAACTTCTTATACTTAGGAATTTACTTGGATGAAACACTTTCTTGGAGTTGTCACATAGAGAATCTAGTAAAAAAAATTCTCCTCTTTGCGTTGTTTTGTGGAAATTAAGAAACTTAGTGCCCCAACATGTTCTTTTAAAGTTTTACTATGTATTTAATCAGGCTTATCCTCATCTAAACTATCTTATTTTGATATGAGGAAGAGCCTCCTTGTCACATTTTCAAAAACTTCAGACCCTACAGAATAGATGTTTGAAAAACATCTTCAGACTACCCCTGCTTTTTCCTACCCAACAGCTATACTCTCTGGGAACGCATAGCATTCTTCCAATAACCGAACTCTGTACCTATGTAATTTGCAAACCGTTATATATGTTCATGATAATATACACTCGAGTAGCAATAACCAAAACCTTAATTTTACTACGGGAATAATAACCCACAATACTCGTCAAAATAATTTCTTGCAACGAAGCCGATCTATGACATCTTTAGGGCAAAAAAGAATTTCTTTTATAGGACCTACAATATACAACGCCTTACCTACTGAAATAAAGACCATCAACAACCGTTGTTTAAAGTCAAAGTAGTACAGTTATTAAAAGAAAAATTAAATCTTTAAAAAAGTCGATAAACTACCAGTTTTTTAATCAAATTTTGTTTGTTTTTGTAGCATCGTAGTTTTCTTTTGTTGACTTGTCACTATTAATATGTAAACTTAAGTAAATCTAGCATAATATTTGGTTAATTAACCTTTTTAAAAAAGAGAAATAGATCTCTGTAAAGGAAATTTTCTTCCATTGAGATCCTTATCGTAATCTTGTTTAATTATACAGTGAGCGAAATAAGAATAGCACCACTATGTGTTTTGCTTGTTAAAATATGAATGATTGAAAATTACGAAAATTTTCTTCCACAGTTTCTTCTAAATTTCTTAACGGATGAATCAAGCATAAGTTTCCTTTTTTTTGGACGTAGCAATTGGCGTTGAGGACCAAAAATGTGAAAAAAAGGGTGCGAAATATGAATAGCACCACTTGATTTTTCCAACAAAAACAAGATTATTTTTAAAAATTTACTGTGTAAAAGTGAATAATAATGCTTCTACGAGTTATTTGAATACATAACTGCATTTTAAGGAGTTCTCCAGAATTCCAAAGGTTTGCAAAGGTATTAAAAGGGGGTTTTAAGAGATGCTCCTCTAGCGTTATGGAATTTGATATTTGAGCTGTAATTCTTTACCAAACTACTGACTTTCTTCATTGAAATGACGTGAAATGATGAAACAAATACTCGGGATCAATTTTGAACCAGAAAAAATAGGTTGGAAATTAAAAACTTTGATTTTGTTCAGAAAACCACTCTTTTTCCAGTTTCAAGTCGTAGATGGGATGCGCTTAAAACCAAATTTTAGTCTCAATATTTATTTTTCAGGTTTATTTAGGCTCATATTCATCATTTTGAGGTATTTTCCCATCACAGTTTTGTGGAAGTTCTCGCTGCAGAAAGCTTTTCCGGATTTGCAAAAGAATCACCAGCACAAAAATGTACAACCGCCAAAATTCCTGCTCATCTCAACTTCCGATTCAATTACAAATCATACCAATAGTACTGCAAGCCGTCTGGTCCATCAAGCTCCACCGCAAAAAATAACTTTATTTTGATAATCGGTCCAAAAAATTCACTTTTAGTGACCTTGATACAATTCTAATTTTTTTTTTGGATTTAGTGAAAGAATTTTCAAAGCGTTCACACGGTACATGTAATTATTTCTTGACTAAAATCATCCAGCACTCCCCAATCTATCCCGGATATTCGGAAATGGGCATGAATTTGGTTAAATGGCAAGATAGTGCTGCCATCTATGACTTAAAACTAGAGAAATAGTGTTTGATTATTAAAAAACATTAGTATTTTGGAATTCCAACCTGCTTTTTGGATTCAAACTCAGCCTCAAATCTATGTTTCATCATTTTTTATCATACTCATGAATGTTAATGAAGAAAGTAAGTAGTTTGGTAAAGAATTACAGCTCAAATATCAAATTCCTTAACGCTAGAGGAGCATCTCTTAAAACCCCCTTTTAATACCTTTGAAAACCTTTGGAACTCTGAAAAACTCCTTAAAATGCAGTTATCTATTCAAATAATTCGTAGAAGCATTCTTATTCACTTTTACACAGTAAATTTTTAAAAATAATCATGTTTTTGTTGAAAAACTCATGTGGTGCTATTCTTATTTCGCACCCTTTTTTCATATTTTTGGTCCTCAACGCAAATTGCTACGTCCAAAAAAAGTAAACTTATGCTTGATTTATCCGTAAAGCAATTCAGAACAAACTGTGGAAGAAAATTTTCGTAATTTTCAATCTTCTTATATATAAAAATGGAGGCCTTTTCTTTGTAACAACATCACGTATGAATGGTCGGTCGGAATGAAGTGAAATTTGGTATCCGAGGGTTTTTTGGGTCAGAGATGATTTGTATAATAGTTTCAAGAATCTCACTTTTTATGAAAGGGGGGTCCCAATACAAATTCAACATTATTTGTTACGATTTCCATAAGAATGCAGTAAGGGACGTGTAGATGAATTTAAACATTTATTACGATTTATACTTTAGAAGGTAAAACGAAGTTTACCGGGTCAGCTAGTCATTCATATTTTAACAAGCAAAACACGTAGTGGTGCTATTCTTATTTCGCTCACTGTAGCATACATTTCCTCGCACTAAATAGTAAACTTTTGTGTTCTCAGCATGATTAAATTTTGTTCGCGTTGAAGTTTCTTTGTTTTGCTGCCAGACGTGCTGAGAACAGTAGCGTCCATTACCAGGGGGCTCAATTGAGCCCCTTTTGGTGTGGGGGAGTGTGGTGAGCCGCTACAAAAAAAAAAAAACCATAACATTGTTTTAATACCAACAAATCAACAAAGGGGCGAATTTTGAATTGGGGCATAGTTTAGAACCCTTTTAAATAATTTCATAAAAGAATATAAGTGTGTTTTATTGTTAAAAAGCTGTAAATCTTTTTTTATGATAACCATTGATTAAAGAATAAATTTTAAATGAAATTGTAGATTTGTTTTCAAAACATCATACTTTTTATAGAAATTTCACTTTAAGGTCCAATTAAAAGCACCGGTTCAGTACCAAAATATGGACAGTAGGTTCAGAAATGGAAATTTTGATGATCCATAGCTTTGCAAATCTTTCTATAACGGCAAAACCTATGTAGAAAATTATCATTGAAACTTGCAGCTAAGATCATAAACTATAAGTTTTAATTTTTTTTTTTCAATTTAGCCAAAATTTCCATTTTTATCAGAACGGGGAACAACTTAGCATTCCTTAGCTAAGATGCCTTGAAAAACTTTTTTCCAATTTTTTCGCTTAGTACACTCCCTTCCCCCCATGAGGTTTTTCCTCTGTCGATTTTTTTCGACATTCTGAAAAAAAAAAACCGTGATCATAGGGTATGTTTTGGGATTTTGACTTCATGAAAAAACCCGATTTAATACACTTAACAATGGATTGTAGCCTTTCTTACAGTCTATAAATTATATTTGGATACACAGGACACAAAGTAATAAATTAATGATAGATTTATAAATTCTGAGTAATGATTTAAGTATTTCTAACGAAGTTAATCCTAAATGAATTTAAGAAATTAAGATTCAAATTTTTGTATAGGACAAACGTATTTTTAAATAATTATAATTGTAATTATGATCTTATATCTATGAAATAGAAGAACTCTAAAAATGAAGGGTATAATTTTTTAAAAAAGATGCCTAATCATGTGTTTCAAATAATTCAACCTCTCAAGTAAAGGAAGCGAATAAATTATAAAAAAAAGTAGATTTACAACTGCTAGACTAAAATATGATGAATCGACGTAGTTTACAATAATCGATCGAATTAACTATAGATATTTAACATTTTGACAACTTTGAAATGTAAATGTTTTCAATTCTGTCATTTTGTCAATTATGTCTATTTTATCATTTTCGTCAATTTTGTCAGTTCTGACAATTTGTCCATTTTGTCAATTGTGTCAATTTTATGAATTTTGTAAATTTTGTAAATTTAGTACATTGAGTACATGGCACCTATAAGCACAAGAGAAACAACAACTACAACTGAACAATTGTAATGCACGTCAGAAGTGCCAGGTGTCCTGATTTTTCAGGACTTGTCCTGACTTTCAAGAAGTTGTCCTGATTTTTCTAAAACTTTTGAATTGTCCTGATTTTGGAAAATTTGTTTTCAAAATGTACTGAATTATCCTTGATATCAAAAAAATCTCAAATCACAATCGAATTTGTAATTGAACTATAAAAACTACGAACAAATCTGTTATGTCCTGATTTATGACAAAAAAATCTGGCACCAGGGGATTTTTTTTTATTATCTGACAATTTGCGCCGGGGGTCTTCAGATTTTCCCCAAAATTGAAAATTTGGTTCATTTTTGCGACTTAAAAACACATGTATTTTTTCAGATTTCTAACATTTTTATTTTTTGAGTTAGCTTCGGTTAGATTTTTTTGTAAATAAAAAATAACCATTTTTCAAAGCTACATAACTCTGTTGTTTCTCAACGGAAATTATAAAATAGCACATCAAAATGCATTGAAATTTTATCAGCTTTCCAAATAGAATAGTTGAAAAAAATTAAATAATGACCTTCAACATGAAAAGTTGTAAATAAACTTTAAATGGCGTCTAAAAGTACCGTCTGCACCACCGAATATTTTGCAAAAAATACCATTGTATAGCTCGATTCATGATGCAACTTTCATCTGAAGACACCAAAGTGGGCCATTAACACCTTGAAGAGTTATGAAAGAAATAATGACAATAAATCTCTATTTTTGCATCGAAAACAAACAATGGTCGAACAACTGCACTCACATATGGAGATAGCAAGCACTTCTAACAACATGGAAACAAAAGAACTTACCAAAGCAGGTAAAAAACACTACTTTTTCGTGCTTTGTAGAGTGTTTGCAGCAATACTGACTTTAAATTTGAGCCAAAATTCTGAGTATCGTATTGTTTAAGTGATATAACTAATAATGGGAATGTTGCTTTTACAACCTGGTCATATACTATATAACTTATTAATTTTTTGATCAAAGATCATTGTGAAGCATAATCAATGCCAATAGTAGAAGGTTCAGTCCCTGTGTTTGGGATCACAAAAATGTGATTAAAAAAAAAATGAAATATAGACGTGCTTTACATAGTTTTTATATCGGGAGCTAAGCACTGGACACCAAAATCCTTCCATTGATCAAAAAAGTATGAGAAAGTGGCACAAATGTTGTAGAAATAATCAAAGAGCTCAATATGGCCAGCCCAGGCTGTAAAATGATGAAAATATGATACTTTTACCGTATTCGTTTTCTACATTCGCCCAGTTTTGAGGTTTACCATACTAGAACGAACATAATTCGTCGTAAGTGTTTTGCTACCTCGATCGCTCACACACGAATCTTCAGTGTTCCACCGTCCATTTTAAATCAAATCTGGGGAATTACGGATGCAAAAGTTAGCGCATAAAATTCTAAAAATGACAGTAAAATGTGCATAACTTGTTGTGACTTGTTGTGACTTGGTGCAAAACTGGGTATGAACGAATACGTTATTAGATTTTTGGATATAACATGAAGTCAGTTAAGCTGCAACAATCTACCGCCCTTCTTTCATAACAGTCCCACATACAAAAATAAGCAAGCGAGACAATCAGCTTTTTCTGTTTTGGAATATATTTTTAAATTGTGACCACCACTTTCAGCATAGACGAAAATCGTTTCTAGGTTGTCATAATAAATCGTTAGGCCTGAAATTTTCGAAATTGGATTATTGGTAAGGTCGAGAGCACCATTTTTATTCATTATGGGACTGTTAATCGACCATATTTGAAACCTTTTTCGAATCTACTAGCATAACAGACCCATATAAAATATATTTTTCTCACCAAGCTACTTTCTAAGACTTAAATTTGATCATTTTTGAACTTCTAAATGCAATTGTCAGAAAAAGAAACATACTTTTGCAAAAAAATATCATGAATTCCACATTGTAAGTTGAATCTTTTTACGATGTTTTATTGCATCCGATAATTTTTCGCTCAGGAAGCCATTCCTAAGAAAGTCAGACCTGCCTTCGAAAACTAGTGTGCATCATTCGACATCAAGTGAGTTGAAAAAATGTTTAAATGATTCAAAGCAATAAACCAAAGACTATTTCGCCGAAAGAAACATTGAAAAGTAACCAAATCCGTGGTATTTCACAAATGGGACTGTTATTCAGGTATATTTCATATACAACAGCCAGGAATTGATTTTTTTTTTTCGAAATTTGTAGAACAAAACCTCTTTTTTTAGTCTTTTATTTTGAAGCCTTATGTTGACCTAAAATGACGAAAATTCATATGGGACTGTTATGCGAGTAAGAGCAGTCTGAAAAGGACGAAAAAATAGTGTTTTTACCAGCTTTGATAAGTTCTTTTGTTTCCATGTTGTTAGAAGTGCGCGCTAACTCCATATGTGAGTGCAGTTGTTCGACCATTGTTTGTTTTCGATGCAAAAATAGAGATTTATTGTCATTATTTCTTTCATAACTCTTCAAGGTGTTAATGGCCCACTTTGGTGTCTTCAGATGAAAGTTGCATCATGAATCGAGCTATACAATGGTATTTTTTGCAAAATATTCGGTGGTGCAGACGGTACTTTTAGACGCCATTTAAAGTTTATTTACAACTTTTCATGTTGAAGGTCACTATTTAATTTTTTTCAACTATTTTATTTGGAAAGCTGATAAAATTTCAATGCATTTTGATGTGCTATTTTATAATTTCCGTTGAGAAACAACAGAGTTATGTAGCTTTGAAAAATGGTTATTTTTTATTTACAAAAAAATCTAACCGAAGCTAACTCAAAAAATAAAAATGTTAGAAATCTGAAAAAATACATGTGTTTTTAAGTCGCAAAAATGAACCAAATTTTCAATTTTGGGGAAAATCTGAATACCCCCGGCGCAAACCCGTCAGATAATAAAAAAAAATCCCCACCAGTCTTCACGAAAACATGTACTGAGTTCAACTTGAGTGCGGAAATCCAGGCGCTTTCTCTGAACTTGCACACAAGCTTGTACTTGGGTTTTGCTCGAGCCTGAACTCGAGCACATAGTAAGTGGCTGGCAGAACTGAGATTGAATGTGTCTGCCTGGGTATTAAATGCGGTATGAATTATATTCTTCAGTTAGTTTTTCTATCGTTTGTGCGTATGTTATTCAATTTCTCTGCTGTTTTTTGCGTTTTTTAACATTTTTGGAGATGGGGTGGTAAAACCGATTCAGATATATGTGGTTGGTTTTTAAAATTCTTGATGAATTTTTTTTTTTGTTCGTTGGCAAAAAAAACGAAAAATTTATTGGTCGAAAATTTTTGTTTTTCAGAAACCGGTGGTTTGATGAAATATTTGGGAATAGCCGTTTCAACTCTCGCTCGCAAATTTCATAAAACAATGTTTATATTTATGAGGCATTAAAAATGAAAAATAAAATTGATGAATCATCGCATGGCGAGTAGAAAACATGAAAATTTTTTCATAATTGGAATGATAAAAAATGAAAAAAAAGAATCAAAATGATACAAATGGAAAAACAACTAAAAATTCAAAATGTCAACATTTATTTTCATTTTACAAGCCCCTTTTAAAACAAGTACAATAAATTGTTTTTATTATTGTGTTTCGTATCATCTATTTATTTTTTTGATTTTTTGCCCAATGTCTTTATAGAAAAATATGTTCATCATACTCAAAAGTTGATAACAGGCCGTAGTAGGTAATTCGAGTATTTATAGACTGGGTTAGTCGTACATGAAAAAATGTTTTTATCGTCTTTCAAACTTCGTTAATGTATTGAATCGTTTAATTTATAATTATTCATGATTCTTTTTATTTTTAAATGATTCACATAAAAGTGAAATAAATCAATTCAATGTGTTGATCAATTATATGAAAGTTGAAATAAAATTATTGAAAAAACCTTGAAACCATAAAAAGTTTATATTCATTTTTAAAATGAACGGTTTAAATTATTTTCATTTTGTTAAATTTTGAGATATAATACAACAAAGAGCGAACTGATTTATTGTTTGGGAAATTTTGAAAATTTCAAAAATAATAGTATCTACTTGTAATCAAATTTAAAAGTTTTCGGACTACAAAACATTATTTTTTAACCTCTTTTTGCATGTTGAAGGTGAATAAACTTGTTTCTGATCATCTAAACATCATTTTAGCTTTTGATTAACAGATGGTGTTGTTGATAATGATGAATTTATGAACGAAAAAAAACTATATAAATCGGATTTTATTTCATCGACGGAAATTTTATTGATGACTTTAGATTTGATAGCAACATTCTTTATTTTTGTTTTGTACAAAACTTGAATGTTGTTACGAAACAATGATTTCAAGTGATTATTTATCATAATCGGTTAAAAAAGAAGTTATGGCCAAGGTTGCCGAAATCACAGAATAATCTATAATTTTAGAAAATTTCGAGCATATTTTCGTCACAGATCCTGTGTCATATTATACAATATTTTACAGGTTTTAGAAATTTTGTATACTTTTCCAAACAATTAAATATTTATATCCATATTTACTAAGGATTTCTGACTCAAATTCATGAAAATGTTATAAAGTTAACACTGTTTATTGATTTCTATGATATTTATTGTAAAAATAAGCATACAGGACATGTTCTTCAGTGAAAATCGTATTTAAACGTTAAAGAATCTTGTCACAGAATTTTGAAGTCAAATATCAGAACTACAGAACTTTGTTTTAAAACATAGAATTTTTTCCGGCAACCGTAGTTATGATTACTTCACGATAATAGTTATATAAGAATTTTCAAATGGTTTAGCAAACCACAGTGCAAAATAGATTTACTAATCTTAGTACAGGAAGAATAAAACATGGTAAATCTAACCCGTTCAAAGCTAA
The DNA here is from genome assembly GCF_029784155.1 of Uranotaenia lowii. NCBI lineage: Eukaryota > Metazoa > Arthropoda > Insecta > Diptera > Culicidae > Uranotaenia > Uranotaenia lowii. The sequence goes on from NC_073692.1 coordinate 15,588,646, forward strand.
AATTAATCGTTGGCTTACCAGAAGGTCACTATCCTAGTCAAGTTAAATCCGACCATCAGATGGCGTTGAGATTGAGCCTCAAGCGTGAATGAGATTAAGAAATATTTTGCTCGGGAGATGCACAATAAACCGATGTTTCATTAATAACTTTTTTCTCCACTAGCCGATTGAGTAATTTTCTCAAAACTAAATCAAGGTAAATATTTTACCCCAAGACAGCATCACCCGGGTTTGAACACGTGCTCGAACTTGCACCCTACACTTTGAGTGCGGTGAGTTAAAATGGGTGCGTGTTAAACTTGCGCCTCAAAAGTTGTGTGCAAGTAAGTGCAAAAACTTGCGTGCAAGTAAGTGCAAAAACTTGCGTGCACTTCGCACCCAAGTTGTACAGTGAAGATTTTTGAAAAGGGCACATTTTTGCCATATTTGTAAAGTTAGTCAGGTTTGTAAAATTTATCAAGTTGGTGAATGTTGTCATTTTTGTTTTTTTTTGAATTTCTTACCAATTTTGTCAACTATGCAAATTTGGTCCAATTTGTAATTTTTGACGATTTTAACAATTATGTCATTTTTGTAATTATAGACTATTTTGAAATTTCTGTAAATTATGTCAGTTTTGTAAATTTGTTTAATTTTTCTCGATATTGATCCTATATTGATTCTGTCAATTTTGCATATTAAGTTTTATGATTTATATTCATTTTATCTATCCAGTTTTGTCAATTTTGTAAATGTTATCATTTATGTCAATCCATTCAAAATTTGGTCCATTTTGGTCAATTTTTGTCAACTTTTCCTATATTTGCTAAATTTGTCAGGTTTGTTAAAACTTGATAAAAATTTGAGAATGTTGTCTATTTTGTAATTTTTATCAATTTTGTCAATTATGTGAATTCGATTCACTTTGTAAATTAAGAAAACTTAAACAATTGTCATTTTTGTAGTAATTGACTATTTTGACATTTTTGTCCATTATGTCGGTTTTGTAAATTTGTTTTGAAAATCGTCTAGCGCTGGATGGCATCTGAATTTTTGGATTTGATTCTGAATTCTGAAACTCACTATTGGACCCGATGTTTTTAAATTAAATTTAAAATCAGAAATACTTAAAAGTCCAGGGAATTCAACATATTGAAATTAACGCGTCTGTACAAAAAATCACTTTAAACTTTAAAACAGTTGATAAAATTAAATTGGGTGAAACTTTTTGTTGATGCATTTTCGTTTGAACGCGAAGTTACGCCTATTAAAAATGGGATTTTTTTTTATCCGGTAGGGCCAATAGATAGCGTCGATTTTTTAAATAGGATTTGATAAGATTTTCCGAAGTTTCAAAAGCGTTTTATTTCGAGCTAACTGATAGTTTCGCCCTTATGAAATGTTACGCTAGGTTTGTTTACATTTGGTGCGTTCGCCCTTTTTAAAACATACTACAAAATTATTTAACAGATTCACGCTTGCTTCGACGTATCGAAGCCAGCCATCGCTGCAGAAAAATGCGGTATTGAACCCTACACCCATCGGTTTGATGTGGCGAATCCGGGGTTGTACCCCTTTATGAAACTCCATATTAATACAATATGAATTTTTGAGACCGGTTCGGTTATCACTGAGCTGGTACAAAATTTAAAATTTAAGTTGAATGATTTCTTACTCCTTCCTAGCGCTCATTTTGTCGTCATGAAGACTTCATGAGTGGGAGAGGAGCACGGCCATCGTGTAGCGAGCGCGCCCATCGTGTACATGACGTTGTATATATGACAATCTTTATTTTAGTGATTGCTAGTTGTGGTTAGCAAGCCAAATTGACACGTTTTTGGAATGATGATTTTTGATATTTACTATGAATAAAACAATTTTCAAACTATTTTGTATTTTTTTCTTTCTTTTATAGGTTGTAGAAGAAAAAAAATCAATTTTTTTAAGATAAAAATCATTTTTATTGTACTGCTCAGTTTCACAAAAACGTCGAGAACAAAGTTTATAAAAATTCACACAAATACACACAAATACACAGACATCATCAGAACTCGTCGAGCTGATTCGATAGGTACCTATAAAGGTATATCTAAGAGCCATAATTAAGAATCTCACAAATCGACCGATAACTATACCTTTCTGAAAGAAAGGCAAAAAAGTAACTGCAAGTATGATATGATGATGCCCTACATGTTTATGAAAATATCTGAATAAGATGTCGCTATTGTGAAATTGGTACAAACGTTGGCACTACACATGTTAAAATCATGAATCATGTGTTATGTCGTTATGCTATCAAATAAATCAACTTCCTTCTATCTTCCCATATTGAAAATTTAGTTTTAAGATCCCCCTATTCGGCCTTTTTTCAACGAAAGACGGAAATCGGGCTGGACAGTACTTTCCCAAACTTTGTCTCAAATATCTGGGCAAGTCTGGCTATAACCGAGAAATCTGGCAAGCTCAATCTAGTTCGTTTTATTATATCAATCGCGGATTTCAAAAATTAGGTATACATTAAACAAATGATCGAACTGTTACGAAATTTTTGGTTTTGCAGGCGAAATAGGGTTACGAAATCATAAGCGCACTTGACGTCACATGGCGACCGTTAAAAAAGCGATTTTTGACGTGCACTTTAAGTTATTCCACAGCCAAATTCAAAATTTTGCATTGTAGATCTTATATTTCTTTCCACACTTGATAAAATTATTGGACAATTTTGCGGATTCCGAAGAAAACAGCAATGTCTCCTGGTTGAAGAATATTGTCCAAGACGAAGGCTATGTTTAGAAAATCATCTCTCATCTTGTTCCAATGTCGTTTTCTTTGGAAACTGATGAACTTGCCAAAATCTGACAAACAATTCGAGTAGGATCGTTGAGTTTTATTTATGTAATATACACACTTTTACGATATGAACAATTTTGGTTGAATTTCACTTTTCATAACATGTAAAACGAAGATACAATGCTTTTTTGAGTATTGGAAGAAAAAAATTGACGAATTCAATTAAAACTTCCAAACCTGTGTATCACCCAATAGCCTCGCCTCTTCGCTAGCTTACTTGCAGATCGAACTGCAACGAGACAAGATACGAATGCGGATGGCAGCATCCGATGATGACGATGGGTTTTTCCGTTTTTCCCACTAGCCAGAGAGAGTCCATCAACTGGTTCGCAAAAATCATCTAGAACTTATTGTTTGCAATCTCTTTGCCACAGCTGAAAGCATTCGTCGGCCAACATTTGCCCATCATTCGTCGTCTGTCGTTTGTTTCGTTTCATTCGCCGGAGCTTGATCGACAAATCCTTTCATATGCGATTTCAAATATAGTCGAATTCTTCTCGGCTACTTGCCTCATTCCCCTTTCGGAATTTGGACGGTTTCCTCGATGGGAGCAAAACTCGACTGTTATCAGAATTCACTATTGACTGACAACCGGCAGCTGCTGTTATTATTTAGAGAAAGACTGCGCCAAGTACAGAAGAGAGAAAAAAAAGTTACACATATCCAATCGCCGTCGTCGTCGTCATCCTCATTCAATTTTTCCCAACCATCGACATAGAACTAGGAAGTCTACAACCGAACCAATTCACAGAGACTGAGATAACGAAATGGTACCCAGGTCTGATTTTTCCCCAATATTGTCGCGTAGGAAAAATCAGCCCTTCAATTCATCGTCAGCGAAATGGCAACGAGTTGTAAAAAGAAACAAATGTGTGTCCTTTTTCTCATCCAAACCAGACTCACAGCTTCCGAAGCAAAGTTTCCTATTGAATACTTCTACCATTCCTCCCAGTTAGAGTCTATTTCCTTTTTCCTAGTACAATCTGTTTAGGCGAGACGCGGAGGCTTGACTTTGTATAACGCAGCATCCACCAGCAAAAGCAATAGGTTGAGGTACGGCACCAAATCTCCGCAAACGCAAAATCCCAAACACTCCATTCATCCATCCAAATCCAACCATACGTTGCTGGCGAAGTGCACTTTGTAAATTGCGCTATCTGGTGAAAAGTTGTCACATCCCCCATCCCCCTCTACTCCTCACTTCTAAATACGTCTTCTATGGAGTTATGCAATTCATGAACAGATTTTCGATTCCATCCAGAGACAGAAGAAAAAAATCACCCACCACGAGAGATGCACGAGAATTCAATTGATATCTGTCATTACGTCGTCATCAACATTGACGTCCCTATTCCTGTTGCTGTTGTTGTTGTTACGATTGGACTCTTTTTCGGAAAAATTCTACCGACGACGAGGGCCAGAAGTCGAAACGCCATCGAACGAACTCTCCCGCGCGCCACATGAATGCAAATGTTGCAAGCCTAGTCGAGATTTTTCTTCCAGGCTGCATCGAGTAGTAGAAGGACGATGCAATTGCAGGATGCACTCGAGCTGCCAGTTTCTAATTGGTGCGTGTGGTCTTCTGCAAGCTGCATCGTGTGTCGTCAGTCAGTTGTTTGACTTCCATTTGGTTCCAGTCGATGGCAAAGGTGAGGCAACTTTTGCCTTCAAAATTGTGGAACAGTTTGACTACATGTTTTGGATTGAAACTAACAGAATCGAAAAAAAAACTTCTAACTTGCATGTAATCCGCAGTACTAATAAATATCAAAACGGTTAAGATTGCCTTAATCAACTTAAGCAATCAAGAAATAAAAAACACTTAAAATAGGAACACTCATAGTTTAGTTAAGAGATTTGTATGTATTTTGAAAATATAAAATAGACTATATACTTACATATTTTTGTTTGTAAAGCACACAGGCAACTTTCGGTTCTTAAACGAACTCACTAAGTTCTCATTAGATCGTTCTAAGAAATTTTCGGATGTATGGCTGTAAGAGTGTGTTGTTTTGCATTTGAATTTTTGGCATTTATTTTTTTTCAAGTGTCTCCATGTAACATGAAGTTCCATAAAAGAACGCTACACTGCAGAAAATTTAAATTCATACACGGAAAAAAATCGTGTGAGTTACATATATCAAAACCATAGTCATGATAATTTTACCATTCCTGCTTTTTAGTATTTTCAACCAGAGCAAGTAATGGATTATATTAGTAAAAGTGTCCATGATATTTTGATATCCCACGATTTTTATAATGGCAATTACCCTGGGCCTGGTAATTTTTAACAACTCGCAATTTTTGTTCTTTCATCATAATTTCTCTTAAAACTAGGAAATTCGAAATTGTGGCACACATTCATATAAATAAAATACTACGCACATGATACATTCAAAAATTAAGCATTTTTAACCTTAAAACATGGGTGCTTGTTAAAACTTTTACTGTCGAGTACAGTAATATTACTATTGTTTCCGATCGTGACTGAACACGGTAAATATTCTCATTTTTAATAATAGCAAAAGATATTATAATAAACAGTGTTGTTTTGTTTTGTAGGTGAAAGTCGGAAAAGTGAGTTCAGATCTCGCGGACAAGAACAACGACAAGGATTCAACTTGTGTTTATCAAAACCGTAGTAAAAACAATAAGAAATGTTGGACTTCTTTCAAATTCATAATCTTGAAAAACAATTGGGAAAGCAAAGTCTAATTGACCTGCGTGTGTGAAGTAATGTGAAAACAAATGTTTTATTGAAAAAAATATTTGGAAAAAAACGTATTTTAATAGAAAGCTCCTAAATTATCATACAGTGAGCGAAACAAGAATTAGTAGTATTTTTTCTTGTGAAAATATGAATGATAGGCTCACAACATAATAGAATGAATGATTGAAAATTGTCAAAATTGTCTTCTACAAATTGTTATAAATTGTTCAACAGGTAAATCAAGCATAAGTTTTCTTTTTTATGAAACTATTTGCGTTGAGACCAAGAATATAGATAAATTTCTGAAAACCTTTCTTCAAAAATTCAAGAATGTCAAAGCTTTGAAAGTGATTTTTAAGAGATTTTTCTCTAACACGAAGGAATTTGACGTATGAGATATAATACTTCATCAAACTGTTTTATTTCTTCATGAACATGACGTGAAATGATGGAATAAACGTTCAGGGGCTAATTTCGAATTGCAAAAAAAAACATGTTAGAAATCATAAATTTTGATTTTGTTCCAATAAACAACACTTTTCCAGCTTCAAGTCGTAGATGGCAGCACTATCTTGCAGTTTAAACCAAATTATGTCTCAATATTGATTTTCCAGGTATATTTAGGCCCAAATTCTTGAATGGATTAATTTAACTGCCTTCTGTATATTTTACCGATAGGGAGAAATAACTAAGCCATCTGTCGCGTCTTCAAACAAACTTATTGCTGCTATGAGATGGCGGTACAGAAACGAACCTGATTTTTGGGCTGGTCGTAATAGAGTTATAAAGTGTAAAAAAAATTAAATTAAAAGTTGAGTCATTATAGTCATAAAGTTCTGGCAAATATGACTGTATGTACTCAGGAACTTTCTTAATTCCAAATCAATGAATTTATAAAACAAACACAAAAGATTTGTCTTGTTTTGAAGCTCTCTATCACCTTCTGATAAAACGGAATATCCAGTTTTTCAAGTAGTACCAAACAAAGTATTTGCAAACCAAATCAAAACGACCGTTCAGTTGGGCGAAACTTCCAGAAGGAACTGGAATCGAAAACAAAAAAGGCAAAACTCGGAAATATCAGAAACTTGCAGGAAACTCAGAAATATCGGAAAAAATGCAGTGTTTTTGCTAATCAACAAACAATAAGTGAACAATATTCTCGAAACAAAAAGTATTTGATTGTTTAGTAGGTTTTGAAATAAACATATTCTGAAATCTCAAACATGTTTTTCTCGATCCGAGTCAAATTCTGGTTTTGCGCTTATGGAATTTAATGCGAGGCTTTTTTCTGGTCGTGAGGTTTGGGGCCGTTCAAATATTACGTAACGCAATTTTCGGTCATTTTCAACCCCCTCACCCCCTATGTAACACATTCGTCTCAGATTTTTTATCCTAAATCCACAAAGCGTAACAAACTCTTACACACCTCCCCCCCCCCTAAACGCGTTACGTAATATTTGAATGGCCCCTTTGATAGCTCTCAGCGCTAATGGGGACATCTCTCTTGTAAAATAGTTTCGTCCAACGGTCCATTTCAAATCATACCAATGATACTGCTAGCCATCTGGTCCATCAAGCTCCATCGGACGATTTTTATTACTTGATTTGATGATCAATTCCGCTTAACAGCAAGATAGTTTTGTCATCTACGACTTAAAACTGAAAAAAAGAGTGTTTGTCTGATTAAAAATATCTATATTTTTTAATGAAGGCCTGTTTTTTATTCAACTTTAGCCAAGGATTTATGTTTCATAATGTCACGTCATGTTCATGAAAAAATTAAGCAGTTTGATGAAATCTAATGTGTTAAATTCCTGAGTGCTTAAGGAAAATCTCGACGACGAGACTAAAATGTTTTCAATTCCCACCCGATACCCTTCACGATCAGAAGCGAAAAACAAAATTATATCAGGATGAGATATTTTGATATTCAATTTTTTCTATCACAATCAGTTACAGTTCAGTACTCGTAGGATGTTAAAATATCTCAATTTATATCAAAAAATCTATGAAAGCATAGCTTAATTATATCAGTTTTTCATATTCTTATAACAACATTATATCTCATTCAGATAGCATAGTTTGATATCGAGCAGAACAAAACCTAGCATAAATATAACTTGTTTAGATATGAATGCTTCGAGAATAATTTCTTGTGGAATGTCAAAAATTCGTATTATTCGATAAAAGCCCGGTCAATTTTGGGTTTCCCAAATAAAGATTCAATTTCATGTATCTGTTAAGTTCGGTTTGGACCGTTGACTTCGATGTCCGTGTTTTATAAAAAGTATGCTTATCAAAATCAGGTATGATCATAATATTTTAGAACAATTTGAAAAAAAAAAACTTTATCATTGTAAATCAGCTCAATCCTATTCAAGTCTGTCAATCAGAACAAGATATAATGCAGGTTGAAGAAATTTAAAATGAAAATCTTTGAGTACTGAATTATAACTTTATCAGACATAAATATCTTGGTGAGATATGTTTGAGTTATGATTTTGATATGCTCTCCTGACCAGGTTCACTTAGCTCAGGCATGTCAAACGCGGGGGGCCGCATGCGGCCCGCCCGCGGCTTTTGTCAATGCGGCCCGCGTAGCCCCGTCTTAAATTGTCACAAAAATAAAAACACCACTGACTTTTATGTAAAATATTACTGCAAAAACTTAAGTTGAATGTAACGTTTTCAACTTAATGCAAATGTTTTTCGTTGTTCAAATTTCTTCTCAGAAAAACACGCGTAACATTGTTGCTCTGAACCACAGTTTGAGGCGATTCCCGCTTCCGTGTAAGATTGTGTGTAAACATTCATAGCATAAAAAACATAAATATCTTCCAAGTATTCTGGTTCTATTTTTTTTTTACCGAAGGAACAACAGACATATTGTGATATTTTTTAAATTGAAGATGTACGTAAACGTGAATATTATCATTATTCATTGTAAAAAAGCACATCCTAAATAATCAAAAATTTTCCGTGATAAAATTTGTAGCTCTGAAAAATTTTATTTCAGTGACCACTTGTCTAACGTTCAGTTAATTTTGTGGTAAGCGTGTTGGTTGCACCGGAATTGAACAAAAACATATCCCACCGCTGGAGTCTTCATTTTGTCTAAAAACCTATCCGAATACGTGAGTATAGACAGCATACATTTTTACAGTATTTGTTAAAGTTAGCAACGAGAACTAGTCTGCAGTTGAAGTCAGCTACATTTTATCGAATCTTATTGCAAGCCATAACAAATATTTTTTCGAAGTTGATTTTAGGGATGTGTAGTTAAAGCTGCCGAAATAATTTGTCCAGTCCAGTCCAATTTTGTCCGACATTTTTGAAAGACATTGGACATGACTTCGATTGTGTTCCCTACTACACAGAAGTACGCTGGCTTTCCTGCCACAAAATATTAAAAAAAATGTTTTGCTACGAGAGGAAATAATATTATTTTTGGGAATGAAAGGTGAACCTGTTGAACATTTTCAAGCAGACGACTGGATTCAGGATTTGGCATTTGCCGTAGATTTCACTAGCCACCTGCAAGATTAGAACCTAAAACTGCAAGGAAAAGAAAAAAATATCATAACTGCTTGTGATGATGTAAAAAACTTTTAAGCGAAGTTACGGTTATGGATCAACCAAATTTCCAAAGATAACCTTGTGCACTTCTCTACGTGTCAAGAACTGAAAAGATCAAATGAGGCTGCATCATTTGGTAAATACGTACTTCACCTAGAATCGTTACTAGATGCATTTAAAAGCCGTTTTCGTGACTTTAATTCATACGAGCAAGAATTTTCGTTGTTTGTTTCTCCATTTTCGTTTGCTCCTAAAAATGCTGCTGATAATTTGCAACTAGAGTTGATAGAGCTGCAGTGCGATTCTTTATTAAAAGCGAAATACATTGAAGTGGCTGTACCAAAATTTTACAGCTAAATATTTGCCTGAACGCTACGTTGAGTTATGGAAATTTGTTGTCAGAATTCTTGCTATGTTTGCAAGTACCTATCTATGTGAGCAGTTTTTTTCCATAATGAAAGCTACAAAAACTCCTCATCGTTCGAGATTATCTGATACAAATTTATCATCAATAATGAAAGCGAAAAGATGTCAAGCATCAGGACAATAGATATAATGCATTATAATATAAGAATGTTAAACATTAAAAGCTTTGATAAAAATTTAACGCAAAATTTCATTCCTAGTTTACTTATAACTACATATATTCCATTGTATTGTGTCTAATCTCCGCGAATCTGATATGTTATATTTTCTAACTGATTTTAGGTGCGGCCCTCTACGTCATAGAAAATTTTAAATCCGGCCCGCACACCTAAACGAGTTTGACATGCCTGACTTAGCTAAATGGGAACTTTGTCTTCGAGGTAATTTTTTTTACCTTTAAGTTGCCCGCCACACTGCCCAACACCCAAACACTCATTTGAGTTCCGTGGAAATGGACGCTTCTGTTCCCAGCATGTCGCCAGCACAAAAACAATAACAAACGCGAACAAAACTCTATTTATGCTAGGAACCAATGATTTTTTTTTTATTTAAACTAGTTGCGAAAGAATGGACGAGAATAAATACGATAATAACGTAACATGTGTTACATCTCAGGGGATAGCCTTTTAAGAGATCCACAACAAAACAAATATTTACTATATTAAAAAAAATTGAAAAAAAGGGTTATACTAAATCAAACTAAGGCTGCCTTCAAAATAGATTTTAAAAATAGATAAAGGTAAATAAATGATATAACAATAATAACAAAAACTAATATGATGGTTGATGGTTATCAAAATTGATTTTCTTGGAGATAGAGTATTAATATGGATTTGCAGGCAAGTCGATTGTTTATAATTTTAATATGGTCTGGCAATGTATTGTATTTGGTAGGTCCAATGAACGATATTCTACATTGACCCAGAGTTGTTGTTGAAATACTGCGTTGAAGGAATAAAATAAATAAAAATAAAGCTGGTTTGTGGAAAATAGTAAAGGAAGGTCAAAAATGATTTTCAAGCAAAGATTTTGCAAAATTTGAAGGCGTGCAAGTAGAAAATCAATGCTCGTCCCCATAATGAAATAATATAATTAAATATGGAATTTATTAAGGCGTAGTAAAAAAAAATAGCATATGACTTGGTACAAATTTGAGACTTTTTCGATTACATATCTAACGACTAATGGATCATCGCAAAAAGGTACGATTTTACGGGAGGAATGTAAAATCATATATTTAGTCTTTGGAAAGTTTAAGGTGAGGAGATTCGCATTGAAATACTTCAAAAGGACTTTGAAATCATCTTCGATTTGTTGGACAGTATGTCTTAGACATTTTCCTGGATAAAAAAGTGCTGTATCATCAGAAAAAAGCCTTGGAACGCCATTTTTGAATGTCGTTTATATAAAGTAGAAACAGCGATGGTCCAATATTACTCCCTTGGGGAACTCCCGTATCCATGTTTTGTAACGAACTATATGTGTTATCAATGGAAACATATAGTTTCTTACGTGTTAAGTAGCTGCGAATTATATCATTCGCGATTCCACGTATCCCATAGGAGTCAAGTTTTCACAACAGGATGTCATGATTTAGTGTATCAAACGCTTTCTTTAGATCTAAAAAAAATTAGAGTCGATATTCTCAATAATTGTATCCATTAGTTCACACGTAGCTATTAATGTGCTAGAGCCTGCTCTAAATCCATATTGTAAATTGTATATTATGTCATTTTCATTTAGAAATTTGTTTTTCTGTTGATCAGCATTTTCTCGAAAGCCTTATTAAACACACTTCATGTGGAAATTGGGCGATAGTTATTAACATCGAAGCTGTCTTCTGATTTGAAAATAGGTGCTACTCTGGCTACTTTTAAGGTATCAGGATACTGGCCTGTATATATTATTTTGTTAAAACAATGGCAAAAGATCCTAGAAAAATCATCACCATTATCTTTAAGAAAAGAAGCTGAAATTTTATCATGACCACAGCATTTTTTTTGTTTTTGAGAGAGTTAATTATTACAATCACTTCGTTTGGAGTTGCCTGGTGTAAGAAAATAGAGATTTGTGGAAGACGGCAGGCCCGAACCAGCTTCTATAGAAATGAACGCTCCACATACTTCGTTCGAAGATTGCGGGTTTAAGTCCTGTCGGTGAGAAGTTGTATCTTTAAAAAAAAAATCATTATATTTACGGCTTATGTTCTTCCTTTCCCTTGATTATCATGTTTCTCTAACATTCTCCATATGTGATCTGAGATATGTATTTGTAATTGTTTGGTTATCCAACGGAAAATGCATCATTATTATTCATACACAAACTATTCATCGCATATTAAAAGTGGAAAGCAAAACGGAGTTCGTGCGGCATCAGTTAGTGATAGATAATATAAAATATCAATATTTTCTACCAGTTTAACAAAATTCAAATTATGTTTCGTAGACAAAACAAACTGTCAGCCGTTTAAAGTTTTGAAGCGGTTTCAGAGCACAGCATGTTTGGTATCAAAGCTTGCACAGTTTGCCAAAACTGCCGCAGGATTGAAATCCAATATACCAACATGTCACACATATTTTAAAGAAAATCACAGGACAGGAGGACATCCACTCAAAACAAGATTACTTCACGCTGCAAAAGTGTGAATACTTTAGTAGGAACCTACTGAATGGATGGGAGCCGTATGACATCCTTTCTCATGAGCTCGACTGTTAGCTGCCCGTGTGTGTCCAAAAAGACCGGGACGGTTCCAAAATGTATGTCCTATCGAACTAAGCAGCTGGTTTCTCATGATGCCAAGCATCGTGGTGGCCAACCACTTCGCTCAGTTAGTGCCCGGAAGCGTCAAGAAACACATAAAGACCATGCACCCGAATCTTCATCGCAACTTCTACTAAACAGCTGGCTCTTCTCGGTCGTGCTAACTTGGTTGCACCACCAAGTGAGGCGTGTATAGCCACCATATAAAATAAAATTTCATAACAGTCCCAACTCCAACACTTTCGGCGGTGGCACAAAGTAGTTAAAAGGAGTATCTTTCGCTCTTCCTTCCTCCGAGGAGGGGGAGGGGTCTTCTAAACAGACCACTCGTCTCGGATTGTTTGCCGAAACGCCTCACTATTATTGCAGAACCGTGCGGAGGACTGATAACATTTTACTGCCAGGATCTTTTTCCACCCATCGTTGTTCAGCCAGTTGGTCCAACTTTGCTTTTCTTACGCGTAGGATGGCGATCCATCCCCATCTTACCCATGTGACACTTCCGGTTTCCTTCCTCGGTAAATAAACGTTATACAAATTCGTCCCCAACGAAGCGAATCGTCGGCGCGGAGGCAGTGTTTGTGCATCTTCTTAGAGGCCCAACGAGGGAAACACAGAGCTAGTTGCTGCTGCTTCTGCTGGAGGTGATTTTTCGGGAATCTTTGTCACCCATTTTCTCATGTGGGTGATCAAAAATTTGCCACCATCAGTAGCAGCAGCAGCAGCCAGTAGCTGGAAGTGGTTTGTTGCATCTTTTTGTTAGTGTTACGGGCCGTTTGCAGCATTCTTATAAGGTTTGTACGTACGGTTGACTTCAGGCACAGTTTTTGGCAATTCTGCGGTTGACATTTTCATAATGTGCCAAAATTATGATGACCCCAATGCACATTCAATGTCAGCCAAGCAATAAGTTTTGAAGGTAAAATTTTAATCAGATAAATAATTAAAAACAATGTCTCCCGTTTTATACTTATCAGTTACCTTCAGTTAGATAAATTCGTGTTTCAAATTGTTTACACAACTATTCCAAACTTGAATGAATATATATGTTTTATTATTTACCAATTTTCTTGGCATTCGCAAAAATCAGGTAAAATCAGGCATATTTTTAAAAACTAGGGAAATTCAATGGCTTATCAGGTTGTCAGGCAGAGCCTCGAAAAATCAGGCACATTGGCATCTCTGCCCATGATCTAAAGTTTTGGCAAAAATGATAAATTCCGAAGAAATATTTTTAAAATTTATAATGAAAGTTATCTAGAATGAGGCTTAAAACTAACTGACAACACTGTAGCAAATCAAAATGAGCATGGTACACGGAGAATAATAAAAAGGTAAAATTTACCGAGACAGCAAAGGTGAACGCTCGCAAAAGCCAAAAAGGTAACTTCTACCTTTTCGAGGTGAAACTCACCTCACAGCGAGGTAAAATATACCTGAAACGAAGAATGAAAAAAGGTACAATTCACCGAGAAAAAATGTGAATCCAAAAAAGGTAAATTTTACCTCGTAGCGAGATGAAGTTCACCTGAATTGAGCTGAATCAAAAAGTATAATCCACCTAGAAAGAAAGGTAAATCCAAATAAGGTAAAACTTACCTCGTAGCGAGGTGAAGTTGACCTGGATTGAGCTAAATAAAACGGTACAAATCATCTCGAAAAAAAGTAACTATTTGACGAATCCGTTTATTGAGGTTAAGATGTTTTGCCGTTTAGGAACAAGTTTTGCTTCGTGCACAATATGTGAAAATCGGAACAAAATGGTAAGTGTTTTCTAAGATTTCATTTAGTTGTGCTGGTTCTCTTCATAACTTTGCTTTTGTTTCAGATCGGCTCACAGAGCTTCGTGTTGTATTCTCGTCAGCCTTCAGATATTATTCCGGAAAAGTCGGACCTGACAAGCTTGGCGAACAAAGGACTTGCCTCAACAATTTTTAAAGAACACGGTGATATATTTCAAAAATCAATATTAGGCAACAGTCCCTATTTATTTGAAATAAATACCATTTTTTCATGAATTGTGTTTTTTTTAAATTAATTTTATTGAAGAAACCGATCAAACAAACTAGCATTTATCTTTTAAATCAGTGAATGGGAAAACGTTATTATTTACTATTTAGCTAGGTGAATGAGAAAATGGTAAAATCTACCTTTTTGCTAGGTGAATTGAAAAAAGGTAAAATTTACCTTTTTGCTAGGTGAATGAAAAAAAGGTAAAATTTACCTCGAAAGAGGGGTGGAAAAAATTCACCTCGCAAAAAGGTAAATTTTACCTTTTTTTTATTTTCCGTGTAATAAAAGTGAATTTTCAAATATCATCCTTTACATTATTAGTTCACCACATACCCGACACCATGGCTTCGTGCGAGCTGTTATGAACTGAATGTATTGGTTCATAAGTTTGTGTGATTTGGCAAACGAGTCAATTAGGTACTTTCTTAATCGTTTCAAAATTCATATCAGTTTTAGTGTTATGAATCTTTGACAGATATTCCACACTCGTGTATAACCTTCCAAAGCCGTTCGCAAATATCCGTTTCGGGGAAATTTGAGTTGTAGTTTGATTTCGTTTTCCTGGCTGCAAATGTTAACCGATTTTGATGATATTATACTCATTGTGTAGGTAATTTATTCTTATTGCTCAACATTTCGAAATAAAGTCGGTATGCTTCAGAAAGTAAAAAGTCCGAGAATCAATTTTATTTTTAAAATACTCATAACTTCTGACAGCGTTTCTGTATTTAAGTGTTTTATTGATGTTTGAAATCGTCAAGAATCCATCTACCCGACAATGTAAAGACATGTTGGAATCCAATGAAAGCTTCGACTGCTATCTCAGATCTTCCGATAGAAAAAAAATCTGACTTAAAAAAACGACATGCAATTTTGGCTTTGCTTAGCTGTATTTTATTTCCCAATAAACCGATTTTCAAAACTCAAATTTTAATTTTTTTTCGATAATTTGATAATTATTTTCACAGAACATACTTGGTCTGGCAAAATTCCCAGTTCTTCAGTATATTGGAATGACGATTAAGTTGTTTGAAATGAGCGCTTCGGGTCTCATTGACCCGAACAGCTTTGGAGGGATAAACCTGCCCAGCTGTAAAGTGAATAAAAAAAAATTATTAACAAACTAAATGGTCCATCCATTACCTCTTGAAACGTAAGTTTTTTTACATTAAAGTAAAACTTACCAAAATTTACTACGCACAGAAGAATTTAAACCCGCACACTTTTTCATAACGATTTTTATTTTATATTTGCCCTGATTCCAATAGAAAATGTTACCGATGAATATCTGCAAAATCCTAAACCTTTTCATTGTTGAAATTTCTGATTTAAAAAAAAACTGACTTCCAAGACTCTAAATATTCTAATTTTGATATTTTTTAGCTCCAAAAAGTTTTGAATCCAACATTTTGAGTTCGTAATTTTTGACTTATTATATGGAAAATAGATTTCAAGGGCTTAAAAACTCAATGTTCTTAAAATTTTTACATATTTTCATTTCATTTTATAGTTTTCCAAATTTAAAACTTCAAAATTCGCATTTCCATGATTAAAACATTTTCTCGAGTCTAGTTCTGAATGACTTTTAATATTAAGCATTGTCTTGAACTCAGCTTTTCTAAAAATTCCAACATTTTTTCAAACCTTATGTTTCCGATATTTTCATATTATTTTTTAAGTTTTTTTCATCATTCCTGAACTTTAATTTTTAGAATTTGCAACTAGACAATCTTCTCAATGTTTCGAATTTCATCCTAATTTTTGGTTATTACAAATATTATCAGTAAAGTTTTTGGGATGACTTGAACTACACAAAAAATAATTAGAATTTCACTTAAACCCATTTTTGAACACGTTTTATTCCAAATTAACCATCAGCGTTGCATTTTTTACAGCACTGCTTCTATTTCAGCCGTATGTGATAGAAGTAGAGCTATTTTTGCATCACAGCATGCAAAAATAGAACACGTGTTATGAAAAAAATTGAAGGCCGAAGATCTTGAAAATGTATTTGCATGGTAAAGTTTCAAAACAAGTGTTAAAATTTCTACCATTTTTTCCTAACATCAGTGAACTTGCTCTAAGGTGAGACTTTTTTACGGGCCTACAACGTAACCGGACAACGCAAGAATCAATCACAGCAAGCGACGAAATAAAAACACCCACGAAACTCTCTGGAATGCCCTGGAGAACGTTTAATGACCCGAACTTTACTGTTTCTCACCGACATATCAGTTTTTCTAATTTTTATTTTCTAAAAGTGAACACTATGTAAATATTTGAAGAAATATGTGGGAATATCTCATTTTTTTCAGAAAACGAGAAAAATGGGCTAAGAAAAATGGGACTAAGAATCGATACAGCAGAAGAAGGACACTACACTACGAATGCAAAACTCGGAATCTGCCGCTAACCAAAGAATATTTAAAGAAGGTAGTGCTAAGGTAGCCCTGCCTTAGTATTGGTACTGACTGTGTCGTAACAATCACGAAAAATCTGTTTATTTACTAGGAAGTTTGCCTGTTCCGTTGATATTTTGCTGGAAATCTTCCACTTTTTAAACATGTTATTCTAGAATGATTCTTGCTTTTCAAAATCGGTACAAAAAAGGTGGGATTTTCGAGTAATTTTTATACAAAATATACCATCGAAGTTCGAAAAAATGGTGGATTTTTCCGACTCAAATTTGCAAAACTTAAAATAAGTTCGAAGTCTTTAATGAAAATGTTCAAGTCAGTGCTGTTTAAGATCCTTATTTCAATAAAGTAATCAAAACACAAACTTTAATATAAAACCACAATCATTTATTGGCATTTTAGTAAATGGAGTTAACAATCATAAATTTATTGAAATTATTCTACAAAAGATGATGATGATGATGATGAAAATCATGATAATCAGTTGAACACTCAATTACTACCAGCGAGACCTTCTAAAGCTGAATATTTCTTCATTTTTTCACGTTTAAGCTTCAAGACGGCATTGCATTCATTAATAAAATAAGAAAAAAAAACATAATGCAATCTTAAAAGGTAAACAAAATGTCAAAACATAGTGAAATGGAGGCATTACAACAGGCATGTCCAACTCGTTTAGGTGTGCGGGCCGCGTTAAAAAAATTTTATGACGTAGAGCGCCGCAGCCAAAATCAGTTAAATCGGTACATTCAGCTTTAGTTTATTTTGCAGTAATATTTTACATAAAAATCAGTGGTGTTTTTTGTGACAATTTAAGGCGGGGCTACGCGGGCCGCATTGACCTAGAAGGCGGGCCGCATGCGGCCCGCGAACCCCCAGTTTGACATGCCTGCCTTACAACATTATCAAAATGAAATTGGAATTCATTTTCGATCTAAAACGTGTTTTTTCTTTGAAATTTCTGCCATTTGCATATAAATTTTCGATACATTCGTTTTTGTGACGTCACAAAAGATCCAATATGGCTCTCGACACTACCTTATTTAAATATTCCTTGGCCGCTAACAACATTCAGGTTGTGCCCAAAGAAGAATCTTTGATTAATTTTAATAAACAAACAATCGATTACAGGGTGACAAAAATAAATAGTTTATAGGTCACCTAATCTGCCGCCTTTGGTCAAATTCTCATGATCATTGATGATGTTGAGAATAAACAGGTACAGAATTTCTAAAATTGTCTCATACTAATCTATTTTTTCGTATTATGTGTGAAATGTCGAAAAAGTAGCTACGTGCTGGCAGATTTTTATCAATCAACGTGATGGAACCTAGAATAATTGTAGCATAGCATAGCATAGCAAAGGGTGACTACACACATCTTGCATTGGCTGATACACATGGCAAACTAATGATGAAAACCAGCAGAAGATGCCAAAATGAGAATCTGGATTCAATTCTCATTTCAAATGTTGATTTTGAAGATTAGTGTGGTACCATGATGCACACCGCGACAAGTCGATGTAATCATGGTAGGAAAAATCTGAAACAGTAAAATAACTCTTTAGGTGCAGAGAACTCATACGACCTATAAAGCTGTTTCAGATAGGAACGGGAAAAGTGCAATTGAGGGAATTCTACATGGCAAATAGGATTGATGAATGAAACATGAAACAATCTCACCAAAGTTCCTCGTCAAGAGTGTTGAATCTTCTAACATTTTCCAATCGCAGCAATCCAATTCCCCCCCTAGCTCTGGGGACAAAATATTCATAAGGCAATTTGTATAAGCTTGATGTCAAATTAGTTTGGCTGTTTGAGTTTATTCACAAAAACTCCACAGGATAAGGTCACTTCTCTATCACTTGCACTAAGACAACATAATCTTTCTATCCCAAATCCCAGAACCATAAAATTGATCACTTTTTCTAATAGAAGGATCCGGCACTCCGAGCGTAAATTTACAGTTAAACATAGCATTGAACTCGTGGGATTCAACAATACCAAATTTATACATCAATAACTTGTTTTTTTTTTAAAAACAATCACTTCAGGCCCATTGAATGAAAAACGAAATCCAAGTACCGACACGAACAACAACACCGCAATCAAGCAAGGTGCTTTTTACTCCATGAGGCAAATAAACCTCTCCGAATGACCATGTCCTCAAACGTGGAGTGCTTATCTCGGTGGCCATCCCTGCTGTGAATATCCGGCCACACATTGGTGCCACTAAATTTCAATTTATTTATGTTTATTCACTGGATTTAAAAACGAAAATTTTTGGAATTATTATTATTAGAGCGAAAAAAAACACGTGCGGTGTCAATCAGGCATCGCCTACTTCTTCCTGATGAAGCCTAGAATAATTGTAATCATAAATAAACCATTAAATATGTGCTTGTGTAACTTTGTATTCATTTTACATTGGTAATTAATGGATTTTTCGGCTAATTTTGCATGTAGTGTTTATTTTTATAGGTAATTTTACACAGAATCTCAATAAAACCAACTGGATGATCATTGGCAACCGCAAAATTGGAGAGTGTTCAAACTTGTTGATTGATGGTTGTGCAATCGAAAGAGTACATCAAGTTAAATACTTAGGAGTACAGATAGATGAAAAGTTAAATTTTATAGCCCACATTGACTACACCATTAAGAAGATTGCCATGAAATATGGAATACTTTGTCGGATAAGCAGATATATGACTTTCTTGTCAAAAATTATCTACGTGAAATCTGTTATTATGCTACACTTTGATTATTGCGCTACAATATTGCTTCATGCATCGGACACGCAGACAAAGCGGCTGCAAAGAATACAAAACAAGATCATGCGAGTGGTAATACGATGCAACCGATATACTCCTAGTGCTCTTATGCTTGATATGTTGCAATGGATGTCAGTAAAGCAGAGGATTGCTTACAACAGTATGATTTTTATCTACAAAATGAAAAAAGGAATGTTACCATCCTATTTATTGGACGGTCTGCAGTACGGAGTTGACATACACGGATACAATACAAGGAGAGCCCGAGATTTCAGACTACCAAATACAAAAAAAAGAGATGACCAAACGATCTGTGTTCTACAATGGACTGAAACTGTATAACAGCCTACCACGGAGCATCAAAGACAGTTCAAACTTAAATATTTTTAAGAAGCTGACAATAAATTACATAAAACATACAATTTGAAACAAGGCCTAATCCTAAAAAGGATCATACAATAGTGATGAAGATCTGACGGAACACCAGATAGAAATTTGTACGGTGATGGACATACGCGGGAGTAAGACGAACAAGTCGTACAGAAATTGACAACATAAGTAATCAATACATGTTATCCTAAGGATAAACTGTCCCTCCTTCTTCAAAAGATGCGTATGGGGTGGAGGAAGGACCCAAATGGGCCTGTGGGACCATCACTAAAAAAAAAGAATAATACAGATTTTTGGAAATATTGGCACAAAATGAAAAGTGCCTTGCCCTTTAAATATAGCTTTCTTGGATTGATTAGTTATATCATAGGTACATGTTGTCGAGAATAAACAAATACAGGAAACCTATTTTGACTCTCTATAAATATCGTCAGCATTCTTATGGGGAACGAAATTTCAACAATCGAGGAGCGTGCCGCGTACGATGGACTCGAGAAACCGTTAAAGCTCATATAATTGATTTAAGGAAAAAAAATCCTAAACAAAAGGTGTGATTGACTATTATTGAATAACCTTTCCATTTGAGTAAAATTTGTCCCTTTGATTTTGAATTACCGTTATTTTTATTTGTATTCTAGCTTATTGAACATCCTGTAAACACACGCAATTTTGTTTGACCAATTTTTGATCCGAACACCATTTTGCTTGAGCGAAATTTTAAGAATACTTCAACAAAAAGAAATTTACGTTTAAGTTTTTCGTAGCTATCATAACATAAAATCAGTGGTAATTCATTATATGAGGACATGCGTCCCCCGAATCTTCAGTTTGACATGACTGGTTTAAACAGTTACAATTTTAAATTTTTCGCTAGTGGTTTGTGATAATTTTTCACTGAAAAAGCTTACAATGAATAGTTTAAGCGTCTGTCTGACCAGTGATAAAAATTAGTCATTAAGAGTGATAAATTGGCTATGAACTATGAAGATTCCTTAATAATTTTTAAAGTAACAAGTTCATTTATGAAAAGTTATCTATTTATTTTATTCGTGTTCAAAGCTAAATCAATATTAAAATGCATCATAACACTTCACAACAGATTCCAATCAAACCCCATGTGTTAAATGTGAAAAAGTACAAGCAGTATGACACGTTTATCGCTTCCTACTAATCTATCTTTCGAGCCAGGAGAGTCAAAAAAAAACATTTTTATCCTTCCAAATAGTAGGAAGCCGTTGATCCTTCCTGGCATCACAAAACCTGCCATATAAACGGAGTAAAAATTTTCGAGGAAAAAAAAGAACTCAAACAAACAAGTGCAAGCAAGGGTTGATTTGGTCATTCACCGACTGTAGACTGAGGTAAAAATGAGGGGGACAGGAGATGACGATGATGTCAGTTGGGATCGGCCATCACGGCCATAGCTATTACGGTAAGAAAATCGGTCCATCCATCCAGCCATTCGGTAGTCAGTCAGTTATGAGTGTTATGAGCAGCATTATAAGCGGAATCGGAAGGCAGGCAGCCAGGAGTTAGCGCTCATCTTTAATGGTGGAACGGAAATTAAATTTGATCCATTTAAAAAGATTAGCCCCGGTGAGATGTGATGGTGGCCGGGCAGGCAAAAGAATCCGAAACGGGTGGGTTTGGGATTTGGAGTTTATAACACACCAGTTTTCTGCTGCTGGACGACCATCACCTCATCCTTCAACAACACGAGCATCGTTTACGCCATCATTCTCATCATCATCATCACGATTTGGTTTTTGATGGCAGCAGCCACATTAGAAGGGCGATGACAGAGATGAATGGAACAATTCGCTGGAACCGTTGATTGTAAATGTTCATTGAGAATAGTCAAAAAATCGATGTGACATATAAGTCGTGAAAACTTAAAAAAAAATCTCAAAAGTTATAAGATTAGTTTCGTTTGAAAAAAAAAAAACATTAGGAGTCAAGCTTCCTTGTCAGCACCTTTCAATCCCTAATCTCGAGAAGGGGTTGAGACAGCCAGAAAATCTCCAAGAAAACGACCCGAAGAAATCCCAAATCCGATAAAACGGCAGCTTAACGCGTGCAAAGAGATTTTTAATGGACCATTTTCGGTCCAACCCCAAGACGGCTTAATGATATTAGATTAGCATATAAATGATAATAATTTGCTATTATTTCGCCATGGAAGGGATTCGCTTCTCGCGGACTTCTTCGAGCAGCAGCGGCCAAGATGTCTGGATCGTCTCCCCTTTCCTTGGTTTATCTCTTCTCCGGAATTTCGCCATCGCGCACCACATCCAAGGATTATGTTTCGTTGTTTCGTTCGCTTCTGCTGCCGTCTTCAACTGCTTCCGACAATCACAAACTTGTCAGTTTCGGGAGGGATTTTTCAAAATATTCTCTCATTCGGCTGTGCTGATAGGACACTCTTAGTCTTAGAGGTACCCCGGTAGTCGGTCGGAAATGGCCAGGCACATAAAAACCGGCCCAGATGATAACTGAAAAAGCTTCTTTTCCTCGTCGTCGGCACTCTCAAGAATCATCCCCCCTTTCCTCCAGGTGGCTCATAAAGGTTCCCTCCTCGTGGAAAGGGGGGATGAACCGGAAAGAATAAAGATCTCCCCGGTGGACCCGGTTTTTCTTTCGGCAATAATTCCAACACGCGCGGATCAACACCAGTCCGACAGTCTTTAGTGTGATGGTGTGATGAGATTTTTCCCCATTTTCCCATTTCGCATTACGAGCAGTTTTTAATTGTCGGTGTCATTTACAAACGACCAACGTCCCATAAAAAAAACAACAGCAGCCATACCTACCAAGAAGGGTGCTGGATTTTAGATTTGACCTTTCCGGTTCATCCCCCCTTACTGTTCGTTGAATTTTCGTTTCAGAGGGGGTGGCAATTGACAACGAGTGGTTTTTCGAAAGTGTGCTCGGCCATTAAGATGCCGTTTCGCAGTCATGTTTCGTGTCGTCGTCGTTTCCTTTTTGTTATGGCTTTTGGCAATGTTCTAACGCGTTAAGGTGATGACGTTTGACGGTGTCATTCGGATCGATTTCAATTTTCCTTTTCGGAGTGCGCTTTTGAATATACACACACCTTTCTCAACTAAAATTTCAGAATACATATTTTAAAATTCAAATTTTGGAAGAAAAAAAAATAATCAAAATTTTTAAATACCTGTTCTAATACTCCGAATAAAACTTTTAAGATGTGGTTTCATAAAGATGACTCACCTGAAAAGAAAATGAAAAAAAAGTTAGTATATAGTCAATACTTTTTTTTCAAAATTATGTTGGAAAGTAGTATTTGCTTTGAAAGCCATAACAATAATCAAAAAGGGAATTTTCTAGACATATGCTGTACAACTATGCTATACACTATGTACTAACGAGAAAACTCCCAGTAGAGTAATTTTTTTACATTGTCAACACTCTCATAAAACAAACATACATTATTCTTCAGTTGGACGTTCCTCTGCTATTTTAGGGACGTTAGCCATCGATGAGAATTTGAGTAGACAGTTTTCGTGCCCCAATCTCTCCTGGAACTAGAATTTTAAGACAAAGACTTCGTCCAAACGAAGGAAAACGATGTTTGTCTAGCAACGACACCCATGTCAAAATTTTATTTATGGCGACTCTCTGAAATGTCTTTGCATACTTCATTAAAATTCAAACAACAAAACAGTTAGAACTTTTCCTCTCAAACTTAAAATTAAATTTTTTACACAACAGATTTCAAATTTAGCTTTCAAATACAAATTTAGATTAGAAATATTCCAACGATTTCGATATCATACCAAGCTACTTTGAAAGGATTTCAAAAATGCAAGTTGTTAAATAAACGGGATTTTAATCCCTGAGGATGACCTCCTCAGTTATCAATCAAAGAATCATTGTCAATAATCTGTAAATTCGTAAATTACTACGAAACATCACAAGCTGATAGCCGGACAAAAATGACAACGACTACGAGACGATTAATCGAAATATCCTAAAGTGCTAGTACGCTGTATCCAGGACAAAAAAATCGATGATTCCGATGGGTTGTTTGGGTTGGGTTGTTCTTACATATCGGCCGGCTAATTCCGTATTCTGCGTGCGGAACATAATTTCCGGTTACCCGTTTTGAAATAAACGGATCAGAAAGGGTTGATTTGAAAAGGTTATTTTTAGCTTTCAGGATGATTGTAAGACGGGATTGTCAGAGTTTATCAGCTGTTGAGTTTGGTGAAAACATCTTTCGTTGAATCCACGCCAAAGCTGTTATAAGCGTTTTTACAATATTTATTTTAAAGATTCTTCTGCTAGGTATAATGGCCTATTTTTAAATTTGAGAGACATCTCTTCAAACTTAATTAACCTACTTAATTTTTATTTTGGCCCATATCATCTTAAATTTTTGAAAAGACTTTTTTGACGTCTTCTTATTTGGGTTTCTAAAACTCTTTAAGTATGTTGAGTTTTAGAAACCCAAATAAGAAGACGTCAAAAAAGTTAAAGCCGATAAGCAGCTCTTAAGATAAAAACTTGTTCTTGATAATAAATTTGAGAAATTGTGCATCAAATTGCTTTTTGAGCATTGTAAATAAGATAACGATTTTCACAGGCGTACCAGCCTGACACTGAAAATCTCTCAAAGAAAGACAATTTTTCTAAATTCTGAACGTTTTTTAAAGGTTCGCCACCAAGGCCGCCGACAAAAATTGTGTTTTTACGAAAATAAATTCTGATTTTCTGTGATTTTATTTAAAAATTCTGTGATGGTTTTTGTGACGCTATTTTCTTAAGTTTCATTGAATGTTCATGAGAAATTGGGTTTTCTTTCACGTTTTACTTTAGCAACATCAATTGACCTTACTTATCTTATCATATTCTTCCAATAAAAACTTAGAGATCAAAAGTTTTTATTGACATCAAAAATTTGAATTTTGGAAACACGTACAAAATTTCAAAATTCTGTTAAATCTGTGAATATTCTGTGTTTGTGACACAGATTCTGTGATGAAAATTTGCTCAAAATTCTGTGAAATTACAGAATTTTCAGTGATTTCGGCAACCAACCAGTAAAGTAAAAATTTCTATTTTTTCTCCGACGTCTCGACCCTAATTGAATCTTCCTAAAGGGCCATAAATTGTTTTTTTCTTGTTAAGTTTGATTAGGCTTATCTTGAACTGCTGTCAATGGATTTATGGAATTTGTATTTCTACTCGTTTGTCTGCTGTCAGGTCTTTTTCAATTCTTTGCTTATACTAATTTACACTGAAAACTGTACTGAATTATTTTCAAATCTATTTGAACAAGGAGCCGAATTCCGAGTCTAAAAATTGTAAAAAACAAAATGTCTGTGAAAGCTCGTCCACAAAATCCAATGACAGCAGTTTATTCAAATTCGTTGTTTCAAATTTAACAAGAAAATCAATCAATCAACGTTTGTGTAAAAACAGTCGTTTTTAATTGAAAAAAAGCAGTCGTAAAACTCTCAAAATCAACCTAAACAGTCGTTCCATTAATTTAAAGTAGGGATTCGGTCTTATTTGTGGCTTAAGTTTCAAAAAAGGTATTTCCAGAGTACATTTTTTTGTTGATTAGCTTTCATTCAATTGAAAAAGAATTGATTAAAAAAACTGTAATTTTCTTCATAATGATAAACTTAATGTTAAAGATTTGAAAATATGCTTTTGATAATTTTTGCTTCTTGGTTTCAAAAATCTGATTATAAGTTTCAAAATAAGAGTACTTCGTAGATTGTTAAGTGATAAAAAAATTAATTTTTACAATGACTAAAATAGTAAAAAAAAAAACGACGGATTTGTTTTGTTAACAATTTAACAAACATAAAAAAAAACAAACTGTTCTTATATTCCCAATAGCGTTAATAATCACCCCCCCCTCCAATTATGTTCGTCAAGTTATGTCGTGAGACGGAATACTATGTAAATAAAAATAAATAAGCGTTAATAATCAAACCTTGATTTTCAAATACAGTTTCAAGTCTTGATTTCAAAAAGTTTTTTTTATTGATGACGATGAATTTTTAAAGATCAATTTCCAAAGAATAACAGAGAATTTATTTCTAAATTAAAAATTTTGGGACAAAAATCAGGAACCATTAAATAGAAACTAATAAATTAAGTCGCAAATTTGTCATTTCTCTAACTGTGCATGCAAGTTCGTTTAGCCTCAAACTGAAAGAATGCTTATGAAAATTGAGTTTAGAATAAAAATGAAATAAATATTATTCGATATATTTTTAATTTCTTATTTAAAACCTTAATAAAGAAATTTTTTTTGTAAATTCAAGATTCTTCTAAAGAAGAAAAATGTAACTTTTAAACATGATTTAAGGATTAGTTCTGAACCATAGAATGTTTTCGAAAAAAAATGCAACACTGTGGTTTGTGTAGAGCTTTTGAATGAATGAATGGAATTTTTAGTGAAGCTACCTACTTAATGTGATGTAAATGTGTAAAAAAAATTTGGTTACCATCTGTCAAGTGGTTTCAATAAAGAAGCTCATTGAATTTTTTTTGGGCAGAACTGAGAATAATCCAGGAATGTACCAGTCGGAGCCCACAGACAGCTGAAAATCAACTAAATACTAGGCCAAAGCTCAAACGAAAAATCATTTAAGGAGTCTTAGAAGACCTCAAAATATAATGAAGGTGATGATAATTGATTATATGAATTGATACAATGTGGGAGGATTTAGCAAGCACAATCTTAATATTTCAACAGGGATAGTGATGAAAAAGATTAATTTTTTGGACTGGTTCATCTAGCTGACTAAACAAAACAACACAAAATACGTTGCTCAATTCATTCGCAAAATATTTTAATCGCTAGTGGGGAGATATTCAGAAAAAAAATATAACAAACAACAATATGAACGTGGCACGTAGCAGGTTTCCATCCAGAAATTTTTCGTAGGAAATTATCGCCTATATTTTCCGGAGATAAGCAAAGACAAAGAAAAATTGTGATTTTTTTTTTTGAAATTGAAACATTTGAAGCCTAGTACTTGACAGAACGTCGCCAAAAATGCTCATGTAAACATAACATTACTAGGAAGCTTTGCTGAAAATTTCACCAATTTCCATCCATGCACCCGAAAGTTATTCACAAAACAAAGTGTTGCATTTTTTTTCGAGTACACTTCTTATTTCAAATAAATAACAAAAACATCATCAATCGTATTCCCCAAATTGATTCGGTAGGAACTTTATATTTCGAGACATGTCGTGGAAAATTGAGTTTTATGAGACGCCCATTGCTGGAATGATTTTTTTAGCTTGGAACCTAAGGGGTAAAAGTCCATAAGACACATTCCAGCGTGAGGTGAAAAAATTGAAAAATGAGAAAACTGACAATTTTTGTAATAAAAAACGTTAGAAAGTTGTCAAGTAACGCTGTATAATTAAAGAACATGTAAATTATACGAGATGACTTTCTAGCTGTTTTTTTTATAAATGTCTGTTTCCCATTTTTTGAGCAAAGAACTCCAACCAATTATACAGATATTTTTGAAGATTATCATATTCCCTATCTTTCAAGCTAAAGTTTGTTCTAACCGACTTGATTTGATGCAAATGAATTTCGTCACGAACATTGCTTAGACTGATTTAATTGAAAAAATCAAAAAGTTTTAGAAAAACTAAGTTGAAAACGTGACGTGACGACGCGGAAATTTTGGAAAACAGGTTTATCACCCCGAGCCAGCGGTGTCATATATACAGATTTTTCTGTATTATACAGATTTTTTTACGTCAATACAGATAAGATACAGATACAGATTTTTATACAGATTTTTGAACATTAATACAGATTTGTACAGATTTTTTAGAAAATTTAAATCAATTGTTGATGAAACGGTTTCCACGGGCTAACTGAGCTAAATTTTTTTAAACCTTTATCTTTCGAACTGCAGTATACCGCAAATGCTTGCAACAGCACATATAATTTATCCTAAGTGTTTCTTAGACGAAACACGAAACATAGTTAGTCCTAAATGTGCTAAGGATCTAAAAATAAGATTTACAATTTTCATCGATAACACACGGCAGAAAATTTCAAGCAATATAAGAGTAATATAAGCTCTTATTTTAGATATAAATACTAAAAATAGGTTAAAAATGCATTCAATAAATTTATGCGCTGGCAAAACTACATGACAAAAAAAATTGTTTCAATTTAGTTATCGACTTTGTCGAGGACCGCGAGTAATTTTGACTTTGAAGGAAAAAGTGATGAAAGTTTCCGTTTTGTCATTTTTGTTCCAATTCAACGAAAAATGGAAATTTTGAACTAAATTTAATGAACAAAATAAATCTTTCAAATTTCTTGAGGCACCAGTCAAAACGTTTTGTTGACTTCGGCAAGGTTGGGAAATAAGTTAAAATCCTAAATATCAAATTCTCAAAAACTTTTTTGAATGATGCCAGATTTATTATTTAGATATTATTTAATTTTTTGAAGCGTTGTGTTTCTGAAAATAAAATATAAGCAAGATTGATTGAATGAAAGACAACACAACAGAAAGGTTTAAAATCTGTTGTACGTATTGATGTAGGTTTATTTTTGGGTTTTAAAAGAAAATATTAAAATTTCTTTTTGAAATTGATTGATTTGAATTTAGGAACCCAAAATCTTCTAAAATTAATTAAGTATTAAAACATAGGAAACATAAATGACTTTCCCTTGTGTAACTTTCAATCATAACATGAATTCAATTTTCGTACTTAAATATACATTTTTGAATTTTAAGATTTTAGAAATAAGGTTGGGAAAATTTAGAAAATTGAAATAAGATTCTGAATTCAGAATAACATTCATAATTATATGGTTAATTATTTAGAATTATAACTCAAAATCATTGAGCTAAATCTTAAGCATTTTGCCTTCCAATTTTACCTGCGGTACTTCGTTAGATATCATAAAATACCAGCCAATAAACCAGAAATAGTTGATACGGCGATGACTTGTTTAAATATGTAATTTACGTGTTTCTGTTTGCATTTATCCCTCAATCATTCATATTGAGGACTTTTTCCAGAAATGTAACATTCAATGTGTTTTTCAAAGGGATAAAGTTGTATGATAAATTAACTCAGCAGAAATTTTTTTTGAAAACGTTATTATTTTATCAAATTGGATAAAATGCAAATTCTGTTAGTAATTGAATTAAAACTCAGCATGAAAAGTGCCGGAAAAAAAATTTACATTCATGCTAAAACCCTGTATTGTAATTTTGTATTTGATTCAAAAAATCTGTGGAAATGTTCTCTGATGTTATACCAAACGTTGGCAAATTCAGTCTTTTCACTTGGTAAATAACAATTCATATTCAAAATGTTAAGATATTTTCTTCAACAGGCCTTCGAAATCTTTTCCCAGTAGCACTATATAAAGTTTAATTAATAAAATCTATTAAAAAATGCTAAAAAACAATAAAGAATGTAGAATCTCCTAAAATTTGCTTGGGAATCTGTGAAATTTTTGTTGGGATTTCAGCAAATTTGGTTGACACGTTATATTCAAAATGTTTTTCGCGAATTGCAGGAAAAAAAAATCAGGGCTTCGTAGGGCCAATTTAAACTGTGGATTTTTTTTGGAAATACGTACAGAAAACCGAAATTTAGATTAGTGAATTTGAACCACAAAAATAAAAAAAATATATCTCTAGTTTTTTAGTTATTGCTGTGATATAGATACATAGCTCCAGAATACTTAAAGAAAGTAATGAGTAGATACCGCCAGTTAAGATAAAAATGATTATTATATGGAAAGGCGTTAAACGTGCTTGTGCATCGTACGTTTTTAAGGAAAAATGTGATGCAAATGATGTCTATGTTTGGAAGAACGAATGTTTGTGAAGAAGTTAAAGTTAATTGAAAAACTATATTTTCAAAGATTTAAAATAAATGATTTTAAATAAAAAAGAATAATGAATACGTTAAAACCATAAAAACTGATTTCCAAATAGCATATTAGGCGATAAGCTTACTTAGAAAACAATAATATAAGTTTTTGGTGGTTAAAGTTCAAATACAGATAAATACAGATTTTTTCATGAGGCCGATACAGATTTTTTAAAAAACCATCTGACAACCCTGCCCCGAGCAGACTTCGATGCCTGAATCGATAGCAAACAGTTACCAAAATTATCAAAAGACCGCTGCAATGAAATTTTCAAATTTATAGGAAAGGACTTTTTCAATGTTATAAAAATACTAGCTGACCCGGTAAACTTCATTTTACCTTTAAATAAATAAATCATAATAAATGTTTTATCTTATCTACACGTCCTTAACTGCATCGAGCTCCCGAATCGATTTTTTTGAAAATCGTAACCAAAGTGTACGGCTTATGTCCCATTTGATGTTGATTTTGTATGGGGACCCTTCCATAAAAAAGTGAGATTCTTGAAACTATTATACACACCATCTCCGACCCAAAAAAAAAACACCCTCGGATACCAAATTTCACTTCATTCCAAACGACTGTTATACGTGATGGTGTTACAAAGAAAACGCCTCCATATTTTAAATATAAGGTTTTTACACCATTCATAACTTTTTCTGGTTGTTTCTATTGCCAAAAATAGTAATAACAATTTTGGAAGCGATTCATTCAGTCCTAAATAAGCGCAACGAGTTTTGATTTTGTGTGGAAATTTGTATGTGAAAAGAAAATTTTTCATTCGAACATCGCCAAAGATGTACTAAAAGTTCTAAAAAAATTTTTTTGCAATTTTATTTATTTGGTTGGATTTTTACTTCTTCAAGTCATTCATCCCTTAAATTCTTGCAGTACATTTCATGTGAACAAACTTTAAACCTAACTTGTACCCCACAAAAGATATTCGATGTAATGCAAAAAAAAAAATCAAAATATTTTTTTTCAAATTTTAGCGTTTTTGATTGCTCACTTAAAAGCTGTTTAGCCGTAGGAGGAAAATAAAAAATAAAGGCAAAAAACTGCTTTAAATAGCCCTTAAACTTTTTGATCTATTAAACCTGGACAAAAACATTGAAATTTGTAAAAGCTGTAGCCAGAAAAACCTGTCATTTTTGAATAATTCTCATAGGATTTATTTTTTTATTATTTTGAAATGGTTAGGGGAGAGGCGGGCTATATGCGCATATTAAGGAAAGCACTCGTTTTCTCCCATATTCCAATAGATAAGAGTCTGAAAACTTTATACACATGAGCGGACATCTGTTTTATATACGTTAGAGCAATTTTTATGTTAAAATCTCTTACAGTTTTTGTGAAAATAATTTTATAATAAAAGAAGTCAAAACAGCCGATTTCCGAAACTGGCGGGCTAAATGCGCATATTTATGTTTTTAGCTATATTTCATTAACACTTGCAATATTTTGATATTATTTAATTGAAAATGATAGAAACGGATGTTAAGCATGCGTCAAGGCTGAAATTTTGGTGGAATTTTTTTTATCACTAATTCTTTTGCATGAAACATAGTTAGGTATACCATATGGTCATATTTCATGGTAATATTTTGTTCATATCGTATTTTCATCAGATCAGTATGAAGTTCTTCTTTTTTCGCTGCAAAATCGTGATTTTAGCATAGATTTAATGTTTGAATGAAAAAAAAATTAAAAATTAATAGGACTAATGTATTTTTCTTGATATTGGCATTTAGCCTGCCTTGATATGGGCATTCAGAACCTGTCTCTTATTCCAATATCTTATCATTCACAACTTTGCCAAAAACTTCAATTTGTTGAATTTTCTATTTCCAGATGAATAAGAAAGAAAAACCATTAAAATTTTTGTTCACAGAATCTTTACGCACGATAATTAAAGTTCGATATATTATAACAGAACTGACAAAAATCTTGTTTGAATTTTTAAATTTTTTCGACTTTATATAACAATTAAATTTTTTCATGCCATGTGTTTAAAGCGTATTACCCTCAAACTCCACTGATTAGATATGATGAATCTTCAGCCATATAGTCAATCGGCTGTATGCGCATATAACCCAACATGCGCATTTAGGAACACTTCCCCCTATAACTTTTTTCGTCAAAGACTTAGCTTCTTCAAATGTAACCCAAAAATGAAGCTTAATAAAAGGCAAAACCAAAAATTAAAGACAAACTTCATTTATAGCTATTTTGAAATTTCTGGATAATCTAATACGCATAAATTTATTCTTCCATACAAATTTCCATACCAAATTGAATCGCGTTGCGCTAATTCAGGAATCAATCGAATCATCTCAAATTTTTCACTGATGCTTGGTGGCACCAAAAAAATATACGGGAGCTAAAAGTCATTTTTTGCAGCGGTCTAATGTAGGGTTGCCCTCCGTCCCGCAAAAGCGGAACATGTTCCGCTTTTTTATAAAATGTCTGAGAATGTCTGAGAAAACTTTTGTGTTAGACTCAACCCTCTCCTACCACTTCAAAAAAGTTGGTCAGTGCTTGATGCAAACGCTTCTTATAAAATCTCTCCTCGATAATGTCATTTTTTTCTAATCTTTTTTTATCCATCTATGATTTTCAAAACTAAAAAGTTCTTACTTAAAGAACATGACATTCACCGATAATGCTGTAAAAATTTGTTGATACTTACGTTTATTCCGGAGAAACTCCCGGACCCGTTTCCTCGCGACCACGCTACATTCGAACCAAAACCGATTGTTTTGGTTTCGTTCTCTTTCGTCAATTCGCATATTGAGAACAATAGCGGTTGACAGTGACAGACCATCATGCACTCAGAATCAAAACAACCCAAAACCGACTTTGCCAGGGCAGCAAAATCAAGTTCGGCTTGCTTTCTTAATTTTGGGGTGTTGTCTTTGCACCAAAATCAAAGTTCGTAGCTCGAACTGACCACCCCAAAAAAAAAATTCCCAGTTTTCTGAAAGGTTGTTTTTGTTCCCCAACGCGTCAGTCGTATACGATATATCGGTTGGTTGATGGTTGGTAAGTAGATTTGAAAATTCTCACGACTTGCGCGTTATTTTATCAAAATTATAATTTTTCATACGTTTTATCGAATGTAGATCACACAGAGATAAGCCACAATTCGAAAGCGAGCATACTGCCATAAGCGATTCATAGAAACGAAAAAATACAACGGCATCTCAAAGAGGAATGCTAAAAGCTAACAGCTCCAGAACGGAAATCAGCTGTAACGAATGTCTTCGTCCGTTCCGCAGAAAAAGGGATCCGATGGATCAATTTGCCAGAGCACATCTGATAATCCCACGGTAAGTCCGATTCGAGGTGCTCTAATCAGCCTTATTTTTTCACTCTCAAACTCAACCGCAGGTACTAGTGTGAGTTTTGCCGGGAACAAATAATCCTCTATAAGGATTATGTTTGCCATCGGAAGCTGGCAAAACCCGTCGAATACAATGCACTATATTCATGCAAAACAAACAAAGCACAGCACGCTGCCTGCCAACTGCCTGTTTGGCCTGTTGCGATGGCACCAAAATTGTCGAAACCGGAAGAAGCGAATGGCGATCTGGAAAAACCCGGATTTAGTATTACAACTCACTGAAGACGGGAACTGCGGTTAACACTACGCTGGATGGTCCAAAAGGTTCTTAAAGGAGTGCCAATCTCCGGGAGGCAAGATAACATAAAAGATTTCAAGACATTTTTCCTTCCTGGTTGGTGTGGTGATCACCACAATCAGAGCATCATTATGGTCTGGCAACTTGTTTTTGTAAAGAATATTTTAATTCTATAATCAATGAGGATTTTCATTAAAATAGATTTTATTAAATGAATAACAAATTGTCATTTTTTCAAAAATATTTTTAATCCCTTTTGATAAGTGGGTCATTAAATTAAAATATCCCAAAAAAATCCCAATGCCCCAAAATTAAGTTGCGAGAATGACGTTTATTCTCAAGTTTGAGAAAACCCCCGCAAACTCATTTTTGTCGGGAGCCAGTTTCATCCGATTTTGCGGCATTCCAACTTGGTTTTGGGTTATGACGGCTAAGAGTGTGGTCAATGATGATGACAACAATATAAATGTTGTCATCATGCACGCTAAACTCAGCCAACACAGCAAGTGGTTATGAGTTACCCTGCAGTGTTGGCAGTTTATTCTGGGTGGTTAGCCCAGAATATGATAGAAATTAAGGAATGATTCTGAGTTGAGAATCACCTAGGTTAAGCGACAAGATTGTTATCGCTATAGGTCTAAGTTAGCTTATAAGGACTTGACGAACAGAAATGAATAAATGGTATCTCATTTCCAAACCAATTCCCGGTTGCTAAATCATTGAATTCAACAAAATTGAATGAAACTTTTATGAATTTTCACTAACTTACACTGGATAAATCTAAATTTAGCCTCAATTTTAATTCATTGGTTCAACACAGAAGACCATTCCAATTTAATATTTTTTGTATTTATATCTTCAGCAGCATTTTTGTAAAGTTATCTTCTTTTAGTTTTTAGCATTTAAACTTGCCAGAATTTTTTCCGGACATATCCAAACCGAGCAAATCCGAATTTTATCTTAAAATCTGAAACTCGTGGCGGCGAAGCTTAGCCGCCGAAATCCGAACTGTCGACGAGAATCTTGACTGGGGCCAAGTGAAGACGCTGGGTCCGGATCGTCAACAGTGGAGGTCTTTTACCACGACCCCGTGCGCCGGACACTACAAATAATTTGAAGAACAAATATTTCATTAGAAACTTTGGTTTAGATATGTCATAACTCACGTTTACCAAAAAAGACTTTTACGGAAAATTAACTGACAAAAATAGATTGTTGCCGTATATTTTATGTAATCAAATCGAGTTTCAGATAAAAATAAGGTTAGCATCGTTTACAAGATCTCAGTAACGCTTAACTACCGACTTTCGAGAAGCATATATCGTTGTTGTTTACCAAATGCCCCGATCGGTTGAGAACCTATACTCGAACTGAAAATTGAATTTAGTTCAATTTCCGGTTAACGCGAATGTCCACCAAATGGCTCAATAAATAGCTAGCACATGTGCTAACGAGACACTCGAAAAATAATGCTTTCCCCCAGGGTTGAACCGAGAGATGGCGAAAACAAATAGCTACAAATAATTGCCATTTTCTACTTCCTTCTTCCGAGTCGGTTTTTTTCAGTTCCCTCTCTTCCTTGAGCCAAACCGGAAGTGCCAGCTTGTTGTTTTGCGGTAGCTTTCGAATGTAGGAAGGTAGCTATGCATTAACATAATAAGAACGGACTGTTCCTTTCTTTGGTTGGTCGTTTGGTTTCAACTTCTCCGTAATGGTGGTCAGAAAGTGGAAGGTTGTTGTTGGCGAAATCAACCGCTGCCACCAGTTTTAATTTCCTCCGACACACATAAACAAGAGGCGCAGATCCGCTCGGTGCCGGTCAACCATATTTTGCTGCAGGTTTAACTTCACGAATTATGGGTAGGAGAATAAAATCGCATGCCCCCAGCATTTTGGTCACAAGAAATCGTCCACCTTTTGTTGTAAGAAGAGGTCACACCCGCATCAGAGTCGAACAAATTATTTACAAAAAGCGAAGGAACGATTGCTCATTTGCTGCTGAGTTTGGACGAGTTCACAGGTTCTGGTTTCTGAGCCTTGATGCGCTTGGCGAAAAATTTCTACTGACATTTTTTGCGGTTGAATTAATTCAATTACATTGCGGAAATGTATGACGATATTCCGCTTGCAATAACTTTAGAAACCGTTAGCCGACAACTCTCGTCGGATTCGTTTTTGTCCATTCAACATCACATTTGACCTAACTTTTTCGGATCGGGAAAAGGTTATGTTTGGACGGTTGTTGAAAGATGTTTAAAACTTCCTAATGGGGTCGAAACAGGAAGGGGAACTCGCGAGTTATTTGACGTAGGAATGTATTTATAACAACTATAAAAGTTGAATAAATGCATTATAAGCAGCATAACCCTTGGAAAAAGGCAATGAAAATTTAAACCGAAAAACGAGAATGATTCCTTTCTTGTAAAAGAACACATTTTTGTCATTTTTGTCATTTTTGTCATTTTTGTCATTTTTGTCATTTTTGTCATTTTTGTCATTTTTGTCATTTTTGTCATTTTCGTCATTTTTGTCATTTTTGTCATTTTTGTCATTTTTGTCATTTTTGTCATTTTTGTCATTTTTGTCATTTTTGTCATTTTTGTCATTTTTGTCATTTTTGTCATTTTTGTCATTTTTGTCATTTTTGTCATTTTTGTCATTTTTGTCATTTTTGTCATTTTTGTCATTTTTGTCATTTTTGTCATTTTTGTCATTTTTGTCATTTTTGTCATTTTTGTCATTTTTGTCATTTTTGTCATTTTTGTCATTTTTATAATTCTTATCATTTTTGTCATTTTTGTCATTTTTGTCATTTTTGTCATTTTTGTCATTTTTGTCATTTTTGTCATTTTGTCATTTTAGTCATTTTTGTCATTTTTGTCATTTTTGTCATTTTTGTCATTTTTGTCATTTTTGTCATTTTTGTCATTTTTGTCATTTTTGTCATTTTTGTCATTTTTGTCACTTTTGTCATTTTTGTCATTTTTGTCATTTTTGTCATTTTTGTCATTTTTGTCATTTTTGTCATTTTTGTCATTTTTGTCATTTTTGTCATTTTTGTCATTTTTGTCATTTTTGTCATTTTTGTCATTTTTGTCATTTTTGTCATTTTTGTCATTTTTGTCATTTTTGTCATTTTTGTCATTTTTGTCATTTTTGTCATTTTTGTCATTTTTGTCATTTTTGTCATTTTTGTCATTTTTGTCATTTTTGTCATTTTTGTCATTTTTGTCATTTTTGTCATTTTTGTCATTTTTGTCATTTTTGTCATTTTTGTCATTTTTGTCATTTTTGTCATTTTTGTCATTTTTGTCATTTTTGTCATTTTTGTCATTTTTGTCATTTTTGTCATTTTTGTCATTTTTGTCATTTTTGTCATTTTTGTCATTTTTGTCATTTTTGTCATTTTTGTCATTTTTGTCATTTTTGTCATTTTTGTCATTTTTGTCATTTTTGTCATTTTTGTCATTTTTGTCATTTTTGTCATTTTTGTCATTTTTGTTATTTTTGTCATTTTTGTCATTTTTGTCATTTTTGTCATTTTTATAATTCTTATCATTTTTGTCATTTTTGTCATTTTTGTCATTTTTGTCATTTTTGTCATTTTGTCATTTTTGTCATTTTTGTCATTTTTGTCATTTTTGTCATTTTTGTCATTTTTGTCATTTTTGTCATTTTTGTCATTTTTGTCATTTTTGTCATTTTTGTCATTTTTGTCATTTTTGTCATTTTTGTCATTTTTGTCATTTTTGTCATTTTTGTCATTTTTGTCATTTTTGTCATTTTTGTCATTTTTGTCATTTTTGTCATTTTTGTCATTTTTGTCATTTTTGTCATTTTTGTCATTTTTGTCATTTTTGTCATTTTTGTCATTTTTGTCATTTTTGTCATTTTTGTCATTTTTGTCATTTTTGTCATTTTTGTCATTTTTGTCATTTTTGTCATTTTTGTCATTTTTGTCATTTTTGTCATTTTTGTCATTTTTGTCATTTTTGTCATTTTTGTCATTTTTGTCATTTTTGTCATTTTTGTCATTTTTGTCATTTTTGTCATTTTTGTCATTTTTGTCATTTTTGTCATTTTTGTCATTTTTGTCATTTTTGTCATTTTTGTCATTTTTGTCATTTTTGTCATTTTTGTCATTTTTGTCATTTTTGTCATTTTTGTCATTTTTGTCATTTTTGTCATTTTTGTCATTTTTGTCATTTTTGTCATTTTTGTCATTTTTGTCATTTTTGTCATTTTTGTCATTTTTGTCATTTTTGTCATTTTTGTCATTTTTGTCATTTTTGTCATTTTTGTCATTTTTGTCATTTTTGTCATTTTTGTCATTTTTGTCATTTTTGTCATTTTTGTCATTTTTGTCATTTTTGTCATTTTTGTCATTTTTGTCATTTTTGTCATTTTTGTCATTTTTGTCATTTTTGTCATTTTTGTCATTTTTGTCATTTTTGTCATTTTTGTCATTTTTGTCATTTTTGTCATTTTTGTCATTTTTGTCATTTTTGTCATTTTTGTCATTTTTGTCATTTTTGTCATTTTTGTCATTTTTGTCATTTTTGTCATTTTTGTCATTTTTGTCATTTTTGTCATTTTTGTCATTTTTGTCATTTTTGTCATTTTTGTCATTTTTGTCATTTTTGTCATTTTTGTCATTTTGTCATTTTTGTCATTTTTGTCATTTTTGTCATTTTTGTCATTTTTGTCATTTTTGTCATTTTTGTCATTTTTGTCATTTTTGTCATTTTTGTCATTTTTGTCATTTTTGTCACTTTTGTCATTTTTGTATTTTGTTTATTATTCACACCCACAGGTACAAAATCTGGTTAAATAATAAAATAATCCTCGAAATGTGTATATAAAATGAAGTATTTTTTTTCTCTAAAGTTTTGGAGGCAGAACAATATTTACAAAAGCTGACAAGTTTTTTGTTTACATTAGTTGATCAATTCTTAAACAATACCCTCATCATGGACATCGAGAGAAAAAAAACAGCAATCAACCATTATCGGGGAAGAGCCGGAAAAATGTGTCAATTACCGCGGGGTTCCTCCGGCTTGCTCAAGTTAGATCACGTTCATCACATTCATCCCCCCTTTCTGTGTCAACTCTAAAGTCGGAAAATCAGAAGACGGGAGACAGAAGTGACGCAAGCTGAGTTTTTCCAAACCTTTTGAATGTTGTTTTTTTTGTCTTTCTTTGCTTCGTTAGGCTGCTCTTCTCTAGACAGCATCAGTCTTGCTCGATAGCTGATGAAGGGTCGATGATGCGACTCGACTGTCAGGAAGAGATGCAAAAGTGCACTCAAATGCTGGCGTTGCACTTTTTATTTTTGCTCCCGCTTGGGGTGTGTGTGATCATACAGATCAGCCGTGAAAGAGCAAAACGAGGAAAAAAGAACTACAGGAAGCGCCATTTTCCTGTCATCTTGTTGTTTCAAGTTGAAGAGGAGAATGAGAAAAAACAAAAGAGCGCCGGGACAATGAATATGGAAGGAATCGGGAGGGAAAATCAGCAGATCAATCCAACAACGGACCAAGATGAAACTGTCATCGATGTGTGGTTTTCCGAAGCTGTCGATGATTTGACATGCAGAAATCGACCATCGAACAAAGAGAAAAAGAGGTAGAAATATGACGTCCAAACAGTGGGATTTATTTAAAAAAAATTGCCGGCCAATGTGCTTCATTTCACAATTTTTTTTATCTTTATAAAATATTAAAAAAAAACATTTTTCGTGAAACTATTAATGGAGAAAATAATCCTTATTAAGACTTCTCAGGAAATGGTAGGAAAAATTGAATTAATTTCTTTTTGAAAACGATGACACTTAGAGAAAAAAATCCGATGGGATCTGTATCCCGGAAGACTGTTTTCTCAAGTGGAAAGAGGACGTCTAGAAATCCAATTTTCCAATCACGCCAAAAGGACGGATCGTCGAAAGGGATGAGCCAGGAGCCGGCTATCCGGAAAGAGATATTTTTTTAATTTTCCTTACGTCACTCGAGAAGGGGATCAATTGGTCGATGATTTGATATCCGCAATCGACTCGGAAGGGAGAGAAAAAGGTGGGTCGGTGTCGATTGAGAGACGAATGCAAACGAGCTACGGAGATGATGATGATCCTTGAGCGTTGATCGGTTCGGTTGGATCGGAAAAAAGGTGGCAAAGTAAGGGGGGATGATGGTGGGAGGGTTTTTCGCCAAGAAGGACTCAAGGAGTTGTGTGTGGCGTCCTCGAATGGCGATGAGGGACAGTCAATCCGGCGATAAGTCTCGTCGTGTCAGCTTGGCTGGATGGCGTTAGCTTCCTGGGCGGAAATTGTCGATTTTTTTCTCTCCCTTCCCCCGGGATGACAATCCAGAAAACGATGGACGTTATCAATTTTGGCCGTATTTGAGATTCGTTTCTCTTTTTCACGATTGCGCTTGTTTCAACTGCAACGTGGAAGGATTTATGGCGGGTGATTAGTTGGGAAAATGTTTGAGATTGAGTTTTTTTTTTTTTTTTTTTTTTTTTTTTTTTTTTTTTTTTTTTTTTTTTTTTTTATTGAAATAAATTTATTACATTA
Source organism: Uranotaenia lowii (assembly GCF_029784155.1). Lineage (NCBI taxonomy): Eukaryota > Metazoa > Arthropoda > Insecta > Diptera > Culicidae > Uranotaenia > Uranotaenia lowii. The sequence goes on from NC_073692.1 coordinate 15,628,671, forward strand.
CAGAGTTAGTTTCCTAATTACACTTTTCTAAAGCTACATTAACTCTATGGATTTTATAAATATGTATAAAAGGCTTGAGTTTGAATTAAGCTATAAACATTTTCCAACATATTTCTATTAAGACTTTACAAGCGATTCGTTTTGTAAATTGTAGACGGAATCTTATTTACGATTTACTTGTTCTGTTTTTTTGAGTTACATGATCTGCTTCTTGCATTTCTCACTGGCCATGGTCTCCGCATAGATTCTGCACAAGGTGAATCACAAGCTGTTGGAACAACAGCCTGCTTTGCTCCTCTCACTTCGTTTTCCGATGAGTCTTCTACCGTTGCAGCGCGCAAAGCATGTCTTTCCCGTTTTTTTCCCTTATCGATCCGCTGGTTATGTTTATCCTCTCCTTCTTCATCTGAAGCTATTGATATCGCACATGTCTTCGCTGTTTTAACGTGAGAATCCACATTTGATAAGACACTATTGTTTCCACGTTCTTGTTTGTGATCCGAATCACAATCTTTTCGAGTGTCTGTCGAGTTAAGCACCACCGTATCACATGATGGATTAGCCGAACTATTCAAACTTTCCATGACTACACTTGCAAAAGTTGTTGTAGCGTTCCGATTGTCCGATAATCTTTCACCGACACTGATCCTCCTCGGGCAGTTGACCTTGATATGGTCCGATGATCCACACACGAAGCATTTGTTCCGAATTCCCTCATAATAAACTCTAGCTTTGATGTGTTGAATGTGTACCATTGCTGGAATTTCCGACGTTACCACCATATGGATTCCCCTTACCCCATTCAAAATCGGGAAACCCGATTCGATCGGATATCTTTCTCGGACCAACTGTTGAATATTTCCATATTTGCTCATAACCGTTGTAATTTGGCAATCATCAACTTCCGGGGGCAATCCAAATATTCGGACATATTTGACCATTCCGTTTACTTGAGACATATCCACGTTGACTACACTTCCATCAGCATAAATAAAAGAAGTTTGAGTACCTAGCTGAGCCAGTGCACTGTTCATGAATGTTTCCTGTTGAAAACGCACTATAATACTATAATCTTTACGATATAACGCACTCAAACTATCGCAACTCCACTCTTGTTTTTTAAAGAACTCGAAAACCTCAAAGTTCGTAGGATTCCTGGTGTGCTCCCCAAATCGAATTTTAATAGTATTCTTTCGTTGAAGATCCATTTTTCCAAGATATAAAAAAATCGTATACAATCAAACTGCACCACGATTCCGGACAGAATTCCTAACGCTATAAAACGAGCAGCCTGGAAACACGTCTGATCGACAGCGCGTGTTGAGACGAACTGTTTTTGAAATCTTCTTTTAAAACTTTGCAAATTGCAAAAACAAATTTGTAGATTTTATTCAAAAATCATTCAGGAGTATTTTACAGTTCAAATTTAACTGGGTAAAATTTACCATCAATATTATTGGACCTGTAAAATGTGATTTTATCAAGGCTTCCGGCTACGTTGAACGAAAACTTGACGTTTATCAAAATACATATTTCACTTACATAGTTTAAATTTTGGAAAGCCTTCTAGGCGTAAGACTCTATTATTTGGACTTTGAGTTAAGTCTCCAAATTTCATTTTATGTAAAAATTTAAGTCGATACTCGTAGCACAAAAGATTTGATAAATACGAATCAAAGAATAGATTTTTAGGCCGGGACAAACATCAAATTCTTTATTTGTCACCTCAACTTCGGATTTTTTTTCCGAAAAATCAGTAATTTATTACCCCCTAGACCAGAGGTCGGGAACCTGTGGCTCTTTGAATATATAACTGCGGCTCTATAAACAAATATGAGAAAATTTTGAAAAACGTTCTAGAGTGAACGGACGCAAAATAATTTTTTCTTCATTTCAGACAATCTGGAGCCCTAGTCACGCCAACTGGATTCACAGAATCGAGTCCGTTCAATCTACTGATATATTTGCTACGTGCATTATTCTTTTTAAACTTTTTGTTTTCATATTTTCAAATATTGAATTCTATCATTCCTTTTCAAATCCATGAAAGCATTCCACAAGTGTTCAAAAATTCAAGTCCTTTGATCTAATTTCGAACTTGAATTCGGAATACTTTGGCTCAAAATTCTTAATTTTGTTCCTTTATCATGTTATTTAGAATTTTGGTTTTGGTTGGTTTTAGAATTCAAAGTAAAAATTGAACGCATAACAAACAACAATCTTAACCTTTCAAAACTGTTCGGATCAATATGATCCAAAGCGCACATTCCAATCATCATTTAAACACAGACCCCGTTCGATTTTGGCAACACGCCTGTAAGTTTTATGTTGCCAAAATCGAACGGTTTTTTATATCACTTTTTTTATTGTATCCCATTTACCCGAAAACTATTGCCCAGAATGACTTTTCCCCAGAATGACAAATACCCGAAATCAAACCCCAGAATGAACCATTTCCCAGAAAAAATTTCCCCAGAATGTACCATTTACCAGAAATGTTTTTCCCAGAATGGAACATTTCCCAGAATTTTTTTTACCCAGAATAGAACATTTCCCAGAATGACACAAATCCCAGATTATTTCCTCTAGTATTTTTTTTATTTTTGTGCTGTTAAATCTAATGAATTCTTGTAAATTTCATATGATTCGAAATAAAATTTTCAAATGGTTTTTTCAAATGAAACCAATTGTTTGAAAGTTTCCAACTAAAATTATTCCAGAACCGATATTATTTTTTGTAGTTTGGGGTACTTGAATTATTTGGTTTTGGTATCCGACTCCTCACGCTGCGCGTTCGAACTTTGAAGAAATATTGTCCTTCACGCTGTCCGCGTGGCGGACGGGGCTAAGGGATCACCCCTAGCTTTCACGCAGACCTAGGAAGCCCCGGGAGACCTAGACTAATGTAATGGGGCCGCCGCTTCCGACGGCAGGTCAGCGGCCACCTCGGATTCGGGAGCTTCGGCGTTGGTTGCGGCTTTGCCGCAAAAGAATAAAGTTATGAAACAATTCCTTTTTTTTTTAAATAATTTCTAGTAAGGATAAATGTTTTCAATTTTCTGGATATGGTTCTTCTGGCGAAAAAAAATCTGGTGAATGGTTCATTTTGGTAAAAAAAAATCTGGGAAATGGTACATTCTGGCGAAAATATTCTGGGGAATGGTTCGTCTGGGGAAAAAAAATTCTGGGGAATGGTTCTTTCTGGCGATTGAAATTCTGGGGATTTTTCATTCTGGTAATGGTTTTCGGGTAAATGAAGTACAACCCACTTTTTTATTTATATTTTTATTTCAAATTAATCAAAATTAATGTAAAACATAACATTCGCATTTTTTTTTTTTAATTTGGCTTAATTATATAGGTTTTCACCAGTAAAACATAGAATCATTCATTTTTTTTTACTGTTTAAAACTAATATAATTAAGCCCTAAAAATTTGATGCCAATATTATGTTTAAAATTAATTTTGATTAATTTGATATAAAAATAAAACTTATAAAAGTGACAAAGAAAAAAACGGTCCTTTTTGTTTTTTTTTTTGTTTCGATTATAGTCGTTTCTACCATCTTTGCGGCATTTGCGACTTTATCAACGTTGTAGTTGGCGGTAAGTTATTGAAAATCTTATCCGGTACAACTGTGTTCGATGTTTACTCTTGGGATCGAACTCACAGACATCTGCTCAGGAAGCAACTGATTTGCCAACTGAGCTATATCTCAAGCCCAAACCGTCTTTTTTGGATGTTGCCAAAAACGAACAGTTTAGCACGGGTGTTGCCAAAATCGAATGTTGCCAAAATTGAACGTGGTCTGTTCCTATATTAAGGAATTGAAAGACTGAGTATGTTCAATGAAGTAGGGGAAAACTGTACAAGACGCACCAGTTAAAGCATAATCGCTATTTACAGCGATACCCATCATCTATGAACCAAATTGAAAGTTCACGACGATTCAGGGATCACATTTACATCTTATCAAAACAAAATAATATGTCAAAAACACGATTTTGGTTATATTTTTGTAAAAATTTCAACAGCCAGAAAACAAGCCGGCGGGTAGAACGCCAAAACTAGTGGACAGAACGCACCATACCGAATGGGTGGTGAGAAATGGAATACTGATTATAAAGGTTATTAGGCTTAAGTAATTAAAACATTAAATTTTTTATTACATGTTCATCGTATTTTTGAAAACTAACCATACTTTGGCAAAAAATCATTTATTATTGCTTAATTAAACGAAAATTTTGCTTTTCAAATTCACTTTTTCATATCCTTATAGGTAATACGCCTTCAGTAGGCAACGAATTCATTTTTCTTGACTGATATCGCGGCAAACATGGCGGCCGATAATTTTTTCGAGTCAAATTTTTGTACTCCTTCTTAACTTGAACTAAAACGAAATTTGTTATGATTATGCATTCTTATCGTAATTTGGGAGTCAGCAAATAAAAAGAAAGACATTTCCTTTTGACATTTGGTTTTTCCTCAAAAGTTAACAGCATTCAAAAATTGAGCCTAAAACGCGTGGTTTTGCGGGGCATTCTGCCCCAATTTTGATATGATTAATTTTAGTTAAAATTTGTTGGAAGTTAGTGAAATATGATAAAATATTAATAGTCATTCGAAAGTGCAAACGAGTGCCAAAACGAAATGCTGCAGTTGGATCAGATAGCACAGACTGGTTTACCATAAAACCTAATATGTTCACCAAAAAAAATTACAAGTTTTAAGTCGAATCCATTAATCCTTCTGTTTCTAAGAATAAAAGTCGTTTTTGTGAACTTTTCATCTAAAAAAATGATGAAAAAGCTCGTTTGCTTCATCAAAGATGAAGAAAAACACCATTCGGAGCCAAAGGTTAGTGTATTTTAATAAAAAGAATGGCATGGGCCATTTTACCTCGCTGGTGCGTCTTGTACAGTTCTCCCCTAATGATCAAAATAACGACAAAAAACTACAATTTGAGTTTAGAAAATCTGTACCCTAAAAAATGAGATACAGCGAAACAAAGCCAAAGGAAAATGTTTTTTTAGGTAAAATTTATTTTTGTACCAGAAGATCCCGAGATAGCGCTCAAAACTTCATTGGACCCCAACATATATAATCGGATGGATTTGTTCTTGACGATTCCAAAAATCCGAAAACACTGGAATATAGCGAATCTTTTAAGAATTAAAAGTATTTAGATTTTTGTTTTTTCATGACTGGTTGAAATATTTGAAAATGGCTTTGTTTTGAAACTTTAAGAAACTAGAATAAATAACGTACGCAACGAATCAAATAGCATTCAAATCGGTTAACATTTGAGGCCAGGGGAACTATTTACAAACTACAGGTTTAATTTTTCTAAAACGGATATTTTGCGAACAGCTCTAGAAGGTTAACAGGAATGTACAAGCATCTAAAACTTTAAGTAACTACCTATAATGATTTACATTACAAATTCGTAAACGGAAATTTAGAATTAATTCATTCACCAAAATAAAATTTTTTTTTTTCAAGAAATTAAATGGCATATATTTAAAATACTAAATGTTTTACAATTTAAAAATATAAATATGTGATAAGAAAATATAAAAACTTTGATAGAAAGATCAATCAAAATCTAAGATACATTTGAGACTCAGAGGTTAAGACATTAATTTTAAGCTTTAAATAGTATTCAGAAGCAATTACTTGAAAGAGTTACGATCTTAAAGAGAATTGAGAATTAAAACTCAAATTTTCAGTATCATAAAATATTATTTATGAAACCCTTTTTTTTATATTTTACCAGAAATCGAAACGAGAACAAGAGAGCCGATCCTGAATTCAGGATAGAGCTTGTAGATCAAAAAAATATTTTGGAAGAAATTTTATTACCGTATTATCAGATCACATCTTGCGACGGTAAATTCTGTTCATTTTCATTTCAATCCGCAAAACGAGCATTTATGAAAATTTTATGAACATTTATGAAAAAAATTCTAGTTTATTTATTGTAAGGACCGAAAAATATTCATCTATTTAATATGATAAAGTTTAATGTGCAGAATAAACATATGAACCTTTATGGCTTTTAACGGAGGTTCGAAACAAAACAAAAATTCAAGGCTTATATTAATAATTTTAAATAATAATAGTGACAACAGCCCGTTTTTGTTTATTTTATATCAATGTACTTCAGGGCCTTAGTAAGAACTGCCTCAGGGGGGGGGGGGGGGGGTGTGTGGGTTTGTGTTGGTTACAAAAGTATACATATAGAAGTTCTTTTATACTCAAAGTTATAAATTTTTAAATCCTTACTTTCGAAAACAGATACTCGATTTTTTAATTTTTTTTTAGCTTTAAAAAATAAATGAGGGATCTTGAAGGCTTCATTGGAAACAAAAACTAAGGTGAAAATGTGTCAAATATTAATACTTAGAAGATTAAGTTTGAGGTTCAAATCAGTTTGATTTTCGACTCTTGTAAAGTCGATACATTCAGATTTTAGTTCAAATCTTTGTTTTGAAGCATAAATTATGTTAAATAACAAACCAATAAAATATATTTTCAGCCAAATTTTCCTGATCTTCAGGTTAAGTAAGAAATCATCAATAATTAATGATTCATACCACCATTAAAATCCTGTTTTAAAAAAAATGAAATAAAAATTTAGATTTTTCAAAGAACGCAATCTTGAAAATGAATTCAGTTCATATTTAAAATAATGGTTTTCACCTGTTTGTGTTTTTTTTTTTTGAAATTTTGAATTTTAATTCCGAATCTGAAAACTGCATTTTGAACCTTAATAAAAATATATTTCATGATTAATTATAAAAAATTTCAATAAAAATATTATATGTCAAAACTTGTTTGCATTTGCCCCACAAACATTCCGATTGTTAACCTATTCTTGCATTTTAAGCATGTTTTGTGTTCTTTTAAAGGCATTGATGCAATATTACATATTGGCAAAAAGAAATAGTTGACTTTTTTTGGTTCAGATTTCATTTTTCTCAAATGATTCAATTACCATTTTAAAATTGGTATTCAAGAAAAAAAGGAGGTCGGAAGAGTAAACAAAAAATCGTGAGGATACGAATGATCACAGGCATTTCAAAGTTCGCTGGAAAGATCTTTTTTTTTGTTTCCGCAAAGATAAAGTTATGCGCTAAAAATGCTAAGCAGGAATATTTTTTCGAAAATTTATTTTTTAAACAATTTCTTAAAAATTGGCTGTTAGCACTCAAATACTGAAAAAATTAAAACCTTTAGCGAGGGATTTGTTTTGTTCTTGAATA
>NC_073692.1:15636435-15660435 GCF_029784155.1 Uranotaenia lowii
TGTTAGCAAAAAATGAAGCGTAAGAAAAGTCAAAACCAAAAAGATCAACTTCATTTCAAGTTAAATTGAAGTTTCTGAATAATTTAAGGTGCAAACATTTGTTCTTCCATAAAAATTTCCAAACAAAATTGAAACGCGTTGCGCTAACACAGGAATCAACCAAATTATTTAAAATTTTACGTGGATGCTTGGTGACTCAAAAGGCTTCGAAAAAACGTATGGAAGCAAAATATCATTTTTTTGCCGTGGTCTTACGTACATGGAAACTTTAAGTAACCACCTATAATGCTTTACAATTTTTAATTCGTGAGCAAAAAATTAGAATTTATTCTTTAACAAATTTTTTTTTAAGAAATCAAATGAATTTAGTTTCAAATTACAAACTTTATGAAAGTTTCAAATATGAATTTGTTATAGAACTTATAGAAACATTGATAGAAGGATCAATCAGAATCCAACATATATTTGAGATTTTGACATTATATTTAAGATTTCTAGAAGCAAAAACTTGAAAGAATTAAGTTTTTAGAAAGAATTGAGAATTTGAACTCCTATTTTCATTATCGAAAAAATATAATTTATGAAACTCTTTTTTTTATTTTAACAAAAATCAAAATGAGAACTAGAGATCCGAAGCGGAATTCATGAAAGAGCCTTTTAAAGATTTTTTTGAAAGAAATTTTATAACCGTATGATATCATCCCGCGACCGATCGTCAAATTCTGTCAGAATTTGATTATGATTTTCGATCCACAAAATGAGCATTTATGAATTAAAATTTGTTGGTTTATTTATTGTATTGTATTAATTGTTAAGTATTCATCAATTCAAATGATAAAGTTTTATGCGCAAAACAAACAAATGAACCTTTATGGCTTTTAACGGATGTTCAAAACAAAACAAAAATTCTAGGTATATTTGTTAAATTTAAAATAATAATAGTGTTGAAATAATACAAATGTAAATGTAGGGAAAAGTTGGGTAAGACGGACACAGCGGGTAAAACGGAAACTTTCAATATTTCGAAAATTACAATGTTTGGCACAAATCTAATGATGGGAATCTGTTCTTCTCAGTGTATCAACACTTTCGAGACCTTTTGTTTATTTATAGCAAGCAAGGTCCCATAATAGTAAACAAAACAAACAAAAACTGTGAGGGTCCATTATCTGATGTAATTTTCTATCCTCATGAAATAGTTCATAACACGCCAAATTTTCGAAAATTTCAACCGTTTTCAAAAGTAGAGTGTTTATTAGACTTCTTTTTAACCATCTAGAAGAAAATCGGAGAATTTCGGTAAAATGGCTTGAACAACAAACGTTTTGAAAAAAAGTTGCTTAGGCGGGTAAGACGGACACATAGATTTCTCTAGGTATTTTAATTTTTTCATCGGTTTGATCCTTCATAGGCCTTCAAAAGACCTTGGCAAGAACAATTGTCGGTCAAAAAGCACTCACCATCTCAAACAGGCCATAATAATTGTAATAACAGGATCTCCGGTAAAGGAAGCGCATATAACATTAGACTGAGTCGATTTGGGGTCATTTATGAATTTCTCAAACCCTGGGGTCTTAAATGCTTCGTTTTAGTCCAAAACTCATCCATGATTTTTTGCAGAATTTTTAAGTAACGTTTAAATGAGTAAATTTGGACTTTTAGGTTTGTATGGGAAAATTGAATATTTTGTATTTACTGAAAAATCATCATCATTTTTGTTTCTTCTGTGCAACCGAGCGTGCAAATGGTTTTTGTGCCAATTTATAAATTCTTCAAAGGAAATTTTCCGCTGATCAACTTTGTCGAAGATTATAAATTCGTATCTTATTAGACAAAAAAGTTATTAGCTGTTCAATAGGGGTATGTTTTTTGGCATTGATAAACAATAAATTCAATTGACACCACTGCTGGGTGCCTTACTTTTTATGCAATACTTTGCGGGGCACAAGCAGTGGTGTCAATTGAATTTATTGTTTATCAATGCCAAAAGACATACCCCTATTGAACAGCTAATAACTTTTTTGTCTAATAAGATACGAATTTATAGTCTTCGACAAAGTTGTTCAGCGGAAAATTTTCTTTGAAGAATTTATAAATTGGCACAAAAGCCATTTGCACGCTCGGTTGCACATAAGAAACAAAAATGATGATGATTTTTCAGTACAAAATATTCAATTTTCCCATACAAACCTAAAAGTCCAAATTTACCCATGTAAAAGTTACTTTAAAATTCTGCAAAAAAACATGGAGGAGTTTTGGACCAAAACGAAGCATTTAAGACCCCAGGGTTTGAGAAATTCAAAAATGACCTCAAATCGACTCAGTCTAATATAACATACAGAATTCCAAAACCACACTGTTTTGTTTCTGGACTCGGACCAGTTGGTTCCATTTTGGTTGAAAAACATTTTCAAATACTTAACTCACAAAAATATCTACTTTTACAGCAATTTTTGCGGCAAAATGTACCTTTTCGGAGCAGTGTCCTTTTTACCCGACCATTATTGAAAAGTGTAGTTTGCAAGCATGTTTTAAATAGCTATAAAAACAATCTTGATGAAGGAAATTTACTTATTCCAATGGTAAATGCGATAAAAGAACCTGAACTGCCAGTCTGCACGAAAACTGCGCTGAAAAAAGCAATATCTGATTTTCTATTGCGATTCTACCTTAGGGTGTCCGTCTTACCCGATTGCTTTGATTCAGTTGAATCATTCAACCAAGTAGGCTCTAAACACAACAGAGTCAAAATTCTGTGAAACCAAAGATTATTCTGTGATAGCGGCAATCTTGTGTATAAGTGCAGCACTTATACCCCTTTGCCTTCAAAGTCCTTCTAAGTGATGTACTTACACCCCTTTGCCGCCAGCCCTAACGTGATTTCCAGAAAGTAGTGTTTTTTAATCTGGATCAAAAAATGAAAAAAAAAATTAATTTATTTTTCCTCTGAAGAGCTGATGTTGTTTAAAAATTTACCATCAATTGTGATTCATCTGATTGCATTGAGTGATAATTCTAGTGGACGAAATCTTCAGAGATTTAATCCCTTCACTTACTACAGTAGAATATATTTCCCATAAAAACGTTGTTTTTTTGGAAAAATATTGTGAAATGCCTTTTTTCCATTGAAGAAAAATATTCTCATGAAAAAAGTTCATAAAAAATATCTATAAAATTTACTGGAACACAACGAAGTTCAAGGGCTTTTTTTAAAATATGCTTTTTTGCTAAGGTTTATTTCAGGATATTTAACACATAATTTGACAAAAGTTCTGTCCGGTCCGGTTGCCCGGATTTCATTGGAAAAGGCCCGGATTTATTCAATTTATTTGCCAAAACAACCAACAAAAAATGTGTTGTAAACATTTATATGTATGCGTTCGAAACGATTCTTTGAGCAAGTTTTATGAAAAAAAAAAATCATGAAAAGTTTGCTGATGAAAAAGAAAATCTAATGTTGAGCAACTCCCGGGTTTTGATCACATTTTCCCGGATATTGCTCGGATTTTTGGTTTTTAGATAAAATTGCTCGGCCCGGGTACGTGCTGGAAAAATTTTGGCAACCTTATTTTATGCACTTATAACCCTTTCTCCAAGGACCTCAATCTTGAATTTATCTAACAAATTTCTTATAATTTGAAGGTTTTTTGTTTTTAAGCAGTCTATTTCGAAAACTCGAATAACTGACGTATGATTTTAATTAAGCACAGTGAATGGATTTATAGTTATTATGAAACAAAAGTTAACAGCAGTTAATTTGATCTGAAATGGGCCTTCATAAAAAGAAAAGCCAGTTTTAAGGTCATCTTTGAAACGAAAAATTTATTTTGATCTATCGAAAGCAACTTATTGCTTTAAAAATAAGTAAAATAAAGTATAAACAAGGGCGATGTCTTGTGTGTTTTTGAAATTTTTTGAGATTTGTCTGATTTCCTAGGTGCAGAAACTAGTTCGTGTTTTCGAAAAATTTAATTCCGTCTGTTCAAATAAATGGAATTCATGAAACTGTTTAACTTTGATTCAGCATGATAATTTAGTAAGTATGTATATAAATTTAAACGCTACACATTTTGGGATGATTTGAGAGTTTTCGATATGTTTTGAGTACATGGAAAATGCGATTTACAAATATTATTTCAAAATTCTATTCCATTCCTGAAGGATTATTTAAAACGTTCAACGTTTGCGTCATTGGACATTGCATTTTTTTTAAATAAGATTGTCATTAAGGGACTACATAAAATAACCGATTTTAAATCAACAACTACATTGCTGATAGTTTCCTGAGTGGTTTTAGTTGCCATTGCCAAATAGTTGTGAAAAATTGTAAATGGCAATCCGATAACGACTGAGGGCAGCAAGCTTGACTGACGAATTCTGTTTAATTCGAAAAAAAAAATCAAAAAATGATGGTCTCTCGGACCTGCCCGATGTTGCTCCTCCAACGCCCCCATGCATGATTCCAATCGTCCGAACCGGAATTTTGGACTCCAGATGGAAAAAAAAACTCATGGAGCGTCATCCACGCTTGTCCGTAGTCCGTCGACGCCTGGAGATAAGCAACGCACGAAAAAACAATCGCTTCCATAAAGCAAGATTAAAGCTCTGCTTTATGAAATCTTAAATCGAGTATAAAATCCATTAACATTATTTACCATTAATCTTAAAATATTAACCGAATCGCCAACGGGTGAAGTTTTTCGATCAGTGGAGAAAATTTTGAGGTTTTATCTGTTCGATTTGTGGGAAAACCGACTCATCCTTTCAATTAGTTGAAGTAGGAATGAAGCTATACATTTTAGGACTTTTAAAGTTATTTATCACAATTCTGCCCATCTTCAAAAATCACATGGTGATCACAGAGTTGTTTGAAAATCAGTAATATTTTTCCAATAATCAAATGACGGTTTATTAAAAAGTTCAGATAAATCAATTATCAAGCTACCTTCTACAGGCAGATCAATGACATCCGATGACGATCCTTAGAAATTATTTATGTACATACCTACATACTCAAGTAAAAAATAGCATAGTAAAGTAAAAATGAAGATAAAAAAAGACCTATTGAGATCCTATCAAATCCCATTCCACCACCACAGAAAAAAAAAGTAGGACGACAATCACAAAGAGTCGCTGAAAGCGACTCCAACAATTAGGGTTTTTATTTTTAAAAACCAATTATCACTTTGCGGAGCTTCCGGAATTGATTTTGATTGAAGAGTTTGTCGTTCCCTCATTGTTGACACTGCTCCCTATTGTCAGAAAACCAGTCATTGGCTGGGGGAAGGTTTTTATTGTAGCACTTTTTTTTGCATTTGTCATTCTATCAATTGAAGTCGACTTTTTTTTTGCTCCCACATTATATTATGATGCGTACCAATTGGCACCTGTAGGAAAGAGGAAAAAAATCAACTAGGAGTTTTTTTTTATTACGTTGGCGTTAATTTGGGACGCACAATGTTCAATGAAACGTATGAATGTCATCTTTTGTTCCTCGAAACGTCATTATTATGTGATTGTTTATCTGGTGCTTTCAGAAAAGTTTGAAAAAAGTGACACATTGGAATATTTTTCCATCATGAATTTGACAAAAATAAATAACAACTGTTTGAAGAGTAGAAGGTAAAATCAATTAAAAAACTTTTAGTTAAATTTAGCATTTAATCAATTAAGTTATATTATAATGAGTTTAGTTTAAGACAAAATCCTTATTTTGTTTGAACGATCACTAAAATATTTCAAGAATTGTAAGTAAAACGAAACGAACTCCCCCTATCCCGAATCTGCATGCTCTTCTGCAATACCATCTTCCATCTCACTCAAACCCAACTTCCATCGCCGGTAGAGACCCTTCTTACTTAGTAGAAGTGCTGCAGTGGGGAGACATAATGCCAACCGTAGGTATGTCACACCCCAGATAAACCACGAGAGGCAGCAAACAAACTCATACAACCATGCCACAAATGACCAACAAACTTCAGCAACGAGGGCCTCTCGGATTTTGGCCTCGCGATCTCTCGCGGCCACCTTTCTTCTGCTTCTTTTTCTTCTCCGGGCATGAAGATAAATGTCCGATAAAAAAGCACTTCAAGTTGTTTAACGAGATAGGGGCGGCGCCAGATATCGCGCGCACTCACACTTCCCCTCTCACAGACAATCTTCACTATTGGGGCTAAGCAGCAGCCCCACCGAGCCAAGGGAACGAAAAGGCGAAAAAGATTCTCCTCTCAAGCGATCGACCAGCACCTACAGCATGCGAACGAGACTGGTACGGTCGATCTTCACCAGCTTCACCAGCAAGCTGAGGATGAAGATGGATAGGAAACCAGGAAGGGGGGGAATCCACTCTTTTATAGCCAATCGCGGTTGGGTTTTATCGGAATGAACGGCTGCTTTTTTCCTGCTTTTCGTCGGATGGCAACTGGCAAGAGCAGCCACATGGGTGTTGATCACTGGAACCCGACTATCCCTGACTTCGGGGCAAGATGGACGCGATCAAGCCTTTTGTGGTCGTATTCTTTTTGTTAGCTCGTTATATTCAATGATGAAAATTCAGGATTGTAAAAAGTAAATGCTACAAAAAATTTGAAAGATATTGTTATTATGAATCAATCGAGACTTCAACCCAGAAACTTCGGTGCAGTACACCGACGTTTCATTTTTTTGCAGCTATTTACATGATGATTTTTTGTTGGATATGAAATAAAACTTCAACTTTAATTTTATTTTCCAAAACAGTTTAACCTTCCAAAGCTGTTCACAAAATATCCGTTTCGGGGAAATTTGATTTGTAAATTGTTTTCATTCCCGTGGTCGCAAATGCTGATCGATTTTTATGGTATTGGATTCATTGTGTAGGTAATATATTCTGATTTCTAAATATTTTAAAATGAAGTGAATTTGTTGTACCAAGTTGCTGTAGTTGAAAAAAGTCCCAAAAACAATTTTATTTATAAATTGCTTATAATTTCTGACAACTTTGCAGTATTTGAGTATTTTTTTGATTTCTAGAATTGTCAAGAATACATCTTTCCGACGATGTAAAATATGTGGGAGTCCAATGAACATTTTGACCGCTATTCCGGATTTTCCGTTAAAAAAAATTTTACTCCAAACAAAGATATCCAATTTTGTCTTTGCTTCACTTTATCTCATTTATTAATGAACCGATTTTCTAAACTCAAATTATAGTTTTTTCTCGTTAACTTGATTTTCATTTTCATAGAACATATTTGGTCTCTAAAAAATCTCAGTTCCTCAGTATATTGGAATGATGATCAAGATTCATTGAATATGCGCTTCGGGTCACATTAACCCGAACGGCTTTGGAGGGTTAAAGATACTCACCCGTGTGCTCAAAAGGAGCTTGAATCTATCAAAGATATGTTGCTCTTTTTTATTTCATTTTTCTCTATTAAACATCCCTTTTGTTTTCAAAATGTGTTCAGATTAGTTTTCAATTTTAAAAAATTAAATAGAATTATGATTTCTTAAAAACTTTAGTTTGGCTACTTAAAATTCAAAGTTATGAATTAAAAAAAAATGATTTGAAAAAATATTTTGAAGAATTCTAAATTAAATCTATTTTATATTTGATCTGTGATCTCATGTTTCGATGGCAGGGTGGTTTAAAAAAAAATTATATCAGTTCCCAGTAGGATACCAATTTTGAAAGTTTTCTCATTAGTAAATATGGTGAAGGGTGTATGGGTGTACCTACATCTGAACGCAAATCATTTATTTTGGCAGAACGTTCAAACACGATCTGGAAATTTGAAAACTAAATTTCCATGTATTTAAATAAAAAAAATTATGGTTATTTTATGGTTAGTTTATGGATTTTATGGTTATGGTAAAACTGTTGGAAATTTTCGAAACATCAGATTATATTGGAATAGTCTAATTTTATTTATTTATTTATTAACTGATTTGCAGTTGAAGAAGTATTGTTTTGTTAACAGTTGCCAACTACCTTCACAGAGAATTCATACAGTACCGTCAACTGGGGCAACATTCAACACTTTTCAACTTAAACTGCTTCTAAAATCTAATGCCTACAGATAATCATACCTCTTGTACATCAACAGTTTAAGGTTGATGGGACACCAAATTGACGTAGTCAGAAAAAATATTGGTTTTACCAGTTATTTTTAAATTTTCAAAAACATACGATTTTCACCCCACTAAGAAAAAGGGGTAAGTTGCAACAAACTCTGCTATTAATGAAAAATCGAAGGAAAACGTTTGAAAATGTATAGTTTTTGATACACTTGTGATGTCATAACGCATAAAGCACCAATTGCAGTTATTTTTTGTTTTATTCGAATTAAAATATTACATTTTTCTATCAAAAATGTTTTTAAGGAATAAGTGTAATTTTACTGCATACATTTAGGGGTAAAAAATACTACAAATATTCTATTAGCTTAAATCATGAAAATAAATCTCAGGATGGATGAAATTTGAATGTTAACAAACGCATAATACAAAACAATCATATTCCAGCATATGGAAACGAGATTTATGAGGTTTAGTTCTGATTTTCATTCTGTTGCATTTTATCCCTGATAGGTATGTAAGTGAATTTATTTTTTTTTGTTTCGATTATAGCCGTTTTACCATCGTTATGGCATTCGCGACTTCATCAACGTTACAGTTGGCGGATCGTTATTGAGAAACTTATCCGGTACAACTCTGTTCGATGTTTATTCTTGGGCTCGAACTCGCGGACATCGGCTCAGCAGACAACAGACTTGCCAACTGAGCTATATCACAAGCCCATGTAAGTGAATTATGAAAATATTTATTTTAAAAAAATTGGTGATTGTCCGAAAAATATTTTTACACCAACAGTGCTGGTATAGGGTAATGAAAGCAATATAAAGTTTGTAGGTGATATCATTAAGCCAATCCGTCATACTGGGTGAAGTTTTTTACGGCATAAAAAAAATGTAAAAATTGCTCGGTTTTTTAAATTTTTTATGAGAATCAGAATCTTTTAAAAACTCTTTCACGATGTAAAAAAATGTCATCATCAATTTGTTATCATTCATTGATAACTTTATTACAGTATATTGCAATAAAAATTGAATGAATGTTGTGGTATACAAATGTTGCATCTAACCCTGCTTTTGCATGATGCCCCGTTCGACGGTATCTTTGCTTGCCCATAAATCGATTGAAGAATTCGAAAAAAGTCAAATCTTATCGAGATAGCCAGATATTTTAAAACATTTCGGATTTTACCCGGTTTATTCGGATTGTTTGCTAAATCAAATGAAACACTCAAATTTCTTTTTGGAATTTTTAGATTTTGCGTTACAAAACGATTTTTAAGTGTAAATTTAAAAATGAATATCAATTTATGTTCAATCCTTAGGTAAGATTCAAACACAGCTGATTCAATGAAAAACTCAAATTTCAAGTAATTTTCAAGTTTTCAAAAGATCGTCCAGACCCGTCCGTGTAGATACATGTGTTAGAAAGTATGGTATGTTCAAGGTTAACGTTAAAGATCACCGTTCTTTTTGACAACTATTTTGGAAGACATCTAGTTGAAATTCGACATACGTCTAATTCGATATCGAATAAGCAATTTCAAATAGCTTGGCAACTGTTTTGACATGTTTTGTCCCAGTTTAACTGGAACCCAATCTCTTTGGTGATAATTGTCCTAGAAGCGACAAATCAGATGATGTCCTTTCAGCTAATGGTGACACATTGAAAATCCAAGCGACCTCTACTTAAAGAAGATCTGATGTTTTATACATCTGATTGGAAATTATCGACATCAAAACATGAGGAGATTGAGATGGAAGAAATAGAAAAAAAAAAAAAATGAAATTATCGCTTTTATATTTCTATGGAAAACTAAACAGCATATTTGGCCGAACAGTTAAAAAGGTCAATATTCGGTATTCGGCCGTTCACCGAATACCGACTGCCGCATAACTGACTTGATTCCTGCCTAGGTTCAACAAAGGTCAGTTATGCTAGCGATTCAGAACTGGTATGGGAAAAATTGATGCACGATGAAAGAAAATTAGCATGCTTAGTCTAGCTTCTATTTCAAATGCTCTTCATTAATTTGTTTGGTTGTTAAACATAAAATAGTATTTTCCTTTGGAAACATTCGTCCAAAATTCTATAGAAATCGCATTTCTAGGTTCATGCCTGAAATATTGTACCTCGCGTACCTTCTGATACCATCGATAGAACTTTCCAAAAACTTCAGACGTGCTAGCTTTATATTTCAGCAATCACTCTGTAAAATTTCAATAAAAAAATTAGCGTAGTTTTTGAGATATTGCAGTTTGAATGGTAAAAGTTCAAAAAGCCCGATTTTCGTAAAATTGCTGTATCTCAGGCCACACAAATTCCAGAAAGCTCAAATTCCATGATATAATAGTGTGAAAGTTGATCTATCTAACGCAGAAAATTTGATCAAAAAATATCATCAAAGCAAAAAGTTATGGAAGTTCAAAGTCGAAGTGACAGTGTGCGTGCTTCCAATTCCTATACAATTATGAACGGTACTGTACATCATTCAATATGCAGAATCTATACATATAAAAATAGTGTTTTATGTCTGTCTGTCCGTTCCCTATAGACCCTGAAACTTCTGAACCAATTCATGTGAAACTTGTCAGCTGGAGGTATTGAAGACCGGGGAAGGTCCCTATTATGGTTTGTGACCCCTCCCTCTAATAGGAATGGGGGAGGGGATCTCTCAAAGAAAAGACAAATGTTTGCAAAACTTGAGAACCGATCTAGCAAATGGTACCAAACTTAGCATGGAAGGATATTTGGATTCAAAAAATATTTTTCAGATAATTTGTGACCCCTCTATCTTTTCAGTAGGGAAGTGGGAAGGGGGCACTTTTTAATTTTTCAAATAACTCCAAAACTTATTATGCAAATGGAACCAAATTTGGCATGGAAGGGTATGGGGTACGAGAAATGTTCTAATGATTTTTTGAGACCCTTTCCTCATCCCAATGGGATAGGAGGTGGGGGATGGGGGCTTCCATATATTTTTTTGTATGACTGAAGAACAAATCGAACAAATAAAACCAAAATTGGCAGACATTAAGGAACAATAAATGTTTCCCTCAATCTTTGGTATCCCTCCCTCTCTTTCCCGTGGGAAGATAGGAAGATGGAGGAGGGTTCCTGTACAATTTTTTACATTACTCGAAAAGTGCTTACAGTATGCCTCAAGTATGTATCATAATCTCAAAGTAAATGGAAACAAATTTGGCATGGAAAGGTTTTTGGGTTCGAGGAATATTATCATGATTATTTGAGCCCCCTCCCTTCTTCCATGTCATGTGTCCATGTGTCATGTCAGTGTGGTCAGTGGTACCACCCCCTCCTTTCAGTTAGTATATAGGAAAGGGAAAGAAACACCTTTACAATTTCTGGCATAACTTGAGAACTAATCAAGCAAATGGAACCCAATTTGATATAGGAGAGCATGTGATACGAGAATAGGGTTATAAAATTATTCTTAACCCCTCAATTTTTTCGTTGGGGCTATAGGAAGCGATGATACGATTCTTTGCATTAATTGCGAGATCTAAGAAATGGAATCAAATTTCACATAGAAAAGGATTAGGCCTCGATAATGGTTTTTGTATTTGAGGCTCGACCTCTTTTCCAATGAGTGCGATGGTGAGAGGGGCCCTTATACTATTTGATGGCATTATTTAAAAATTAATCAAGCAAAGTTGTCATGAGAAGGTATTTGAGTACGAGATATGTTTCTAAGATCGATATAGAACGTTCTGCCTCGCAGAAAGGAGAGGGAAGGAGGGGGTTCTATATAATTTTGATGTATCGCTTAAGAACTTACAACCAATGCATAGAACAAAATTAGTTATGAGCGGGTTTTTGCCAACGAAAAAGTTGATATGATTATAAGAAACGCCTGCCTCCTTAAAGTAGTGGGGGTGGGAAGAGGAATGAGCATTTTTTAGCACTAATCGAGCACTTATCAATCAAAGGGACCATTTTTTATGAGAAAGGTTGTTTGCATACGAATAAATTGAGACCCTTCGTTTTTTTCAGGGCGAAGTAGGAAAGGAGACAAGTTTTTTTTTCATGTTATTTTCAATCAAATGAAGTCGCATGCGGTAAGAGACGATATTTAGATACCAACAATGTTATTGTGGAAGTTCGTGAGTCCTCCCCACTTTGGAAGAGTAGAAGTATGAGAATCCATACTTTTGAACATACATTTTGGCATAATTAGAGAACTCATAAAATTTACACAAATTAAAAATTTCGGATTTCAAAAAAAAAGATCAAGTTATATTAAATAAGATAAATTCATCTTTTTATTGAAATTCCAAACGCAAGTTGCAGTTTTCATTTCATTTTTTTTTGTTATGTGAATATATGTGAATATTTCGGACACAACGTGATGGTTTGAATGGGTCATGGAAAACATCACCAGTGCAGTTTTAGTCAAATTTAAAGACCTTGTTTTAGCCAAGTGGATGTTCAATTTTCAATTTTATCACAAACGTTTGCTAACAATAGTAAAAGAAAAATAAAAATATAGACAGGAGTTTCTAGACAAAGGTTGCCAGAATTTTTTCAGCATGTATCCGGGCAATCAAAACTTTGCTCCAGCATCTGGAAAGCAGCGATAAAAAATTTCCATTTTGAATATTTAAATTTCCTATCGACCGATCCGGTTATGTTGAAAATGTTTCTCGGCTATTTCAGTCGTGAAAAATCTTATGCCTCCAAAATGAAATTTTTGGAGCAAGTTTGATAAAAATAATTATAAAATCTGTTTATGAATTTTGATGAAAAACATTTTTTTTTTCTTGATTTATAGTGAGTAATTTATGGGTTTAAACAAAATTTGCTCGGATATTGGCCAGATATTTTGTCGTCAATTTTTTAATTAAATGCCCGGGTTATGCCAGATTTTCATATATATATTGCTCGGATTTTCCCAGCCTGGATACGTATTGTAAAAATTCTGGAAACCTTATCATAAAACGATTTTTATTTACTACATCCGACGTTTCGGCTTGTATATTTTGTCTTTGACAAGGAAAAGAAATTTTTTGATTTAGTTGTCCAGAATGATTTTTGAATCTATGAAACTAACTTGAAGAAAAGTCGTCTCGTTGTTGGCTGAGCGTATGGAAATCTATTGCAAACTTCTGATATACATGATTTTTTTTTTGTTTTTCTGTTCGTTCTTTCGATAGTCATAATCACTTTTACAACAAGTGATAGTAGTAGATAGTAGATAGTAGAAGGAACAGGAAAACAAAAGAAAGCATCTGTACAATTATAACAAAAAACTACTATTCCTTGATAAAGACAAAATATACAAGCCGAAACGTCGGATGCAGTAAATGAACATCGTTTTATGATAAGGTGTCGAGAATTTTTACAATATGTATCCGGATCGGGAAAATTTGAGCAATTTTCTATAAAAACCTGGCGAAATCCGGGCATTTGATTACAAAATTGACGACCAAATATCCGGGCAATATCCAGGCAAAATTTATCGACAGATTTTAAATCGTATTTTAGGCTTCCAAAAAAACCTTTTTATAATTATTTTTATCAAACTTGCTCAAAAAATTTCATTTTGGAGGCATAATTAAAAATAATTTACAACACAATTTATATTTTTTAGTTTGATTTGCCAAATAAAGTGAATAAATACGGCAAAATCCGAGCATTTTTCAATAAAATCCGGACAACCGGGCCGGGCCGGAATGTTTTATATTAAATATCGGGGCAAACCCAGATAAAACCGGGCAATCGGTAACCTTTTTTTATGATTTTTTGAAACTGAAATCGCCGAGAAACTTTTTCAACATTTTTCCATTTTTTTTTATATTTATAAGTGTCACTTTACCATCTTGTGGCATTTGTGTCTTGATACAATTTTAATTATTTTTACGATCATTCCAGATAAAATTAGGAGCCAGATTCTTCAATTATGTAACTGAGAGAGAAAAAATCATTGTACTGAAATATTAACCAAATAATCATTATTTTATGTATGGCCTCACAAAAAAAATAAATGGCCTTCAGTGAGTGGAACTAATATTTTGCAAAACGTTCATAAATGCGAGCTCACAATAATTAATTGCACTAAATACAATGCGTTGAAAACTATAGTGGACTAATTTGCAACTAGTGATTGAGTGATGTGGTGTAAACCAATAATAAAAAAAAGAACTTTTATGTTCTCATTCGCCTTTTTTTCCATCAAAACCTGGAAACCTTCGAAGGGTCGATTTTCGACTATCATCTGCCTGGCTAGTTTATCCGTCCATAGTCGATCGATTGCATGTGATAAGCCAGAAGTATACTGTCGATTGTCGTTAGTTAGATGGGATGAACATTTCCACTAACCTAACTAAGTAGAACTTTTGCCTATACGGGGGCGTTGATGGTTGTCAACCCATTTCCGATTGGATTATCTACATTTTGAGTGGAACTTGGTTTATTAAACATTTCGAAGGGATCAATTTCTTTAGAATGTTGTTCACATCTTTAGGTATCCCTCCAATTTAGGCGAATAATGATATAATTAACACGGTCGATGGCAATTTTGAGGCCAATAAAGGTTGATTGTTAGTTTTATTTTTTCCCTCGTCCACTGTTTAACACCAACGAATTAGTGTACATTCATCATCGTCATCTATTATTCATGATATGGCGAGTATAACATCAGCTCTTGGCTGTTTGTGTACGGCATGGAAGTTTGTTTGATTGAAATATGAAAATTTCTTGTTCCACTTCGATAAATGGAACTAGAATTCGAAGAATGTCGTTTTTGAAAGTTTCATAATTTTTTTCGTCGCTTTCGTTGGTATGATTTGAAATTAATTTTGGGGCTCAAATTAGTCGCTTAACAATTTTCTACAAATCAAATTCCTCTGTCACCTATCTGGTGGCGTCCAGTCACCGAAAGCCGCGAAATAATTAAAGTCTCCTCCAAAACAATAATCATATTAATTTTATCACCCAGCTGACAGTTGACCGGGACAGGCCAGATTTCCTGATGACTTGAACCAGAATGGCTTGGCTTGGCCATTGAAATTGAAATACAAAATAATAAAAAAAGTAGGTACAGCTGAATAAAATATATACAATACAGTATGGTTGATTATACTTTCGCGGAAGCATCTGGAACGGCCGCCATCATCCGGATGGGGTCGGAGGCAGGCAGGCCGTTCCTGATGTTTGAGCAAAAGTCCAGGAAGCGTGAAACGATTCCGAATCAACCCTGGCCTGGCCTGAATGAGGTACACAACATATCAACACATTTTCAACAGCAGCAACAACTGGGTGACACTTTTTTCCTGCAGATTCGCCTGGATGAGCTTTATTATTGTATCGTTGGTGTTTTTGCCGGGGTTTTGCCTTCATTCATGCGAGGGTGGTTTATGAATAATAATAACAATAATAATAGTAATACTGATGGTGGTTGTTGCAAATAAATTGTCCTAATGCTGCTGCCCGCCAAACAAAACCGGACCCGGAGTGGCTTATCTCCGGATTGAGTGGCAGAAGTTTTGTACCGGCTTTTACAGTTGCCCGACTTTGATTTCGTTAACTTCTGGTTGGTCTGCGAATCGGTTCAAACCCAACCCTGCAGCAGCAGCAATGATTCAGCAATGATGAACCTTTGCCGGGGAAAGTTCTGCCACCGGGCTGATAAGCCTCCAGCAACTCCATCTACACCACCTTCAAATGAAGCTGCAGTTCAACAAATGGACAACACAATTGGTTGGAACGATTCCAATAAGTTACAAATGAAAATTTTTGTTCTTGTGATTTTTTTTTCGAATGATAATTTCCCATACGCCTTAGTTTAACTTTGGTCCTTCGAGCCGGATTCAGTCTTGAAAATATCTTTGGTCTAGGTACTTCAGAAATCACTGAATCACGAGCCAAACTCGCAGTAGAATCATATTCATAAACAAAAGCCAGAAGCTCGAATCGAGGTTGAATTCGACAGGGCAAAGCATGAAAGTGAAAAGTTGGGGCATAATGTATCCGTTTCTTAACCTAATCTCTTCAAATTTGAAAACTTTAAAAAGTTAGTTTCCAACATAATTCAAACTAAATTCGTCCATTTCTAACTTGTGCATATTACTGACCTTCAAAACTTCCGTAATGGATGTGTTCTTCTTGCCAGCCCAATGATACATCAAACCGGCACCTTATCAATTGTTTGCCGTCTAATGTTCGTCGTTGTTCGAATCTGTTTATCATTTTCCTCCCATTTCCGGTCGAAACTTTTCCCATAGCATCGGGCAAGTTTTCCGAATCACAAACATACACACGCACGCACGTTTAGCAACAGCAACAGTAACAACAGCTGGCCCGGTCTACCGGTGCTAGTCCGGAGTCGCAAACTTCGCATATTGTTGTCCTGTGCTGTGAGTCGCCTATTGGATGCAACTCTATCGTTCCATATTGTTCGGGGTGCTGGCAGCGATCAGAAATCTCGAAACATCATCTTGTCGCTTACCCTCCTCCTCCTAAGTTAGCTTCGGCCGAATGGAAATGCTCGATTTTACAAATGCCAAAAGTTTTGCTTCTCCAAACACCGAACAACACTTCCGCTGCCACCGGTTGCGATTTCTGTAACGGAACGAAACGGGACGCGCAACAAATCCGATTCTCTCTCGATGCGTTCGGCAAAACTCCTCGACGGCAAGCTGGGACGTGTCTAAACCAGAGTTGCACGTTTTCCGACAATCATTTCAAATTGATACACACGATAGTGAGTATCAATTCAGCAGCACAATAAACTTTGTTGTTACGCTAAATGATTTCGATGTCAAACGGAGTTCGCTGAACATCACATCAAGAAAAAAAAATCACAAATCAGATTTGTTTTGGTTCCCCATTTTACCCTACTATTTCACACGACATAGTTGATGGTAGTTCAATTTACCTTCTGTGAAGACTGGTCCGACGTTTGGAAGTACCATCTATTTGCATCCTCATGAACAATTTACTAACACTCATCACTCATACTAATATCAATTTTATTCTCGATAAAAAATATTCCTTTTATGTTAATAATACTGTTTCTTACGGTAATGTATGTTTATTGTTTTGAGCACTTTTCTTCCAAAGAACATCGTGCCCGAGTTAAATTCTTTTTCGAGAGTCTAGACCATTGACTGAAATTTGGTCCAAAATGCAGAACGCGTGTCTTAACTCTCTTTTCCATTTCAAGTTAACTCCTCAAAATAATACGAATTGCAATGAAAATTTTTTTGCATCTATTTATTATCAACTCGCCTTTGAACTGCAAGCTGTCCTCTCAACTCGCTTGAATTCTTGTCGAAAAGTTCAGGCTGTCCTCTCAAATCGCCTTTGAATTCCAAGCTGTCCTCTCTACTCGCCTTTGAACTGCAAACTGTCCTCTCAACCTGCTTGAATTCTTCGAAAAGTTCAGGCTGTCCTCTCAAATCGCCTTTGAATTCCAAGCTGTCCTCTCAACTTGCTTGAAATTCTCATCGATATGTTCAGGCTGTCCTCTCAACTCGCCTTTGAATTCCAAGCTGTCCTCTCAACTCACTTGAATTCTTATAAATATGTTCAGGCTGTCCTCTCTACTCGCCTTTGAATTCCAAGCTGTCCTCTCAACTCGCTTAAAATTCTCATCGATATGTTCAGGCTGTCCTCTCAATTCGCTTGAATTCTTATAGATATGTTCAGGCAGTCCTCTCAACTCGCCTTTGAACTGCAAGCTGTCCTCTCAACCCGCTTGAATTCTTATCGAAAAGTTCAGGCTGTCCTCTCAACTCGCCTTTGAATTCCAAGCTGTCCTCTCAACTCGCTTGAATTCTCATCGATATGTTCAGGCTGTCCTCTCAACTCACCTTTGAATTTCAAGCTGTCCTCTCAACCCGCTTGAATTCTTATCGATATGTTCAGGCTGTCCTCTCAACTCGCCTTTGAATTACAAGCTGTCCTCTCAACTCGCTTGAATTCTTATCGATATGTTCAGGCTTGTCCGACGTTTGGAAGTACCATTCGTGGGTCTCCAGACCGCACCTAGCAGGGGGAACTATCTATCTAACTCAATTTATCATAATTTTTCTATAAAATTAAAGAAAATACCATCACAGAAAACCATCACAGAATTTTTGGGTTAAATCACAGAAAGTAAGAATTTTTTTTTCTAAATCACAAATTTTTGTTTTGTCAACCTTGCTAACGAGGCGCCAAATTGAACGACACTCCAAACGCGTCGATAAAAACATTAAATTCCGAATATTAATAAAGAAATACTTTAAAATCCTAAAGTTTGCTAACTCGCAGATGTAGTTTATTTGGAGTTTGATACTAAGTGGACCCATTTTGATAACACAAAATACTGAATTTGAAAATCGATGTTCACCAAAGTAGTCCATCAATATTAGAAAGTTTACTTTTGGTCCTTCGAACCGGATCCAGTTTAAAAAAGTTTCAGACCCAAGTCTGCATCTCAAACAAAAGCCATGAACTGTCTCATGAAAGTTCTTTATATTGTAACCGGTTGGTTACAAATCATTTGATTTTGGTTTTAATTTTTTAGTTCTGTATGTTTGCTTCTATGAAATTCATGTTCCTTGTACAGTTTCACAGCAAGATAACATCACACTAGGCTACATTTTTATTACTGACTGCTGTCAATTAACATAGAAGGAAAAGGAGGAAAGAAAAAGAGAAAATGGAAGGTGAAAAGGAAGTTTGCCTCAAGAAAATTCGCTCTCTTCTGTACCAGGCGTCCGTGTGTGAAGTTATAATTTCCGGAGATCTGAAATGGAGGGAGAAAATTCGTCAATGATCACACAACTTGTGCAGCCAATGATTGAATTTGTGGTAGAATAGTCTAGGAGTCCAGGATAAATTGCTCTCGATCGACACTCGGGCATAGCCGGGTATGACAACTCTCGAGTCTTTGTGATGATAGGTTGGATTTCAAGTCGTCAGTAGCGAGGACCGACCTCGAGTAGCCAGGAGAAGAGACTGGTGTGTTAAACCTGAGTCATTATGGGTCAGAACTCAAGTCGTTAGAGTTCAATGAGTTTAGAGAGTCAAGAGTTCATTGGAAGGGGCATGCGAGTTATCCTCGAATCATAACGAGTAGAGGTCAGATCTAAAGTCCTCAGATGAAAATAAAGAGGAAAGAACTATCCTTGAGGCGTGCAGAGGACAGATCATCAGACTCAAAGTAGACGCTCGTGAAGATACGAAGATACATAAAAGGATTTCAATGATTAAATAGATATTTTTTTATCTGATTCCTCATAATACAGAAAATAAAACCAATCTCACATCGACACGTCCAAAGCAAACCGTCGAACCTTTTTCCAGAAGCAACAGTTTGTTAGCAGCATGTATGTAGGTATCCTTGGCTGGGTTCGCTTGCTAGCTCGCAATCCTCCTCGCAGCCAGCAGAGGACAAATCCTTTTGAAGAGGGTACCCGAGCAGACTTTGATGCCTAAACGGATAGCAAACTGAGACCTTAATATGGTATCAAGAGCAAACTGATAGCATTATTTACAGTTGGATTTTCTGTGAAAGCAAAATTAGGCATAACTGAGGTGTCATAGTTTTAAAATTGATAGCAATGTTAGACCAAAATTAGGCGGTAAGAGCAAAATGATACCATCATTTGATGTAGGAATTTATCGATAGCAAAACTAGGCATCATACAGGTTTCATCTTAAATATAATTTTATACCGTACTGAGACCAACTTTTGGTTATAACAGCAAACTGGAGTGTTGACTTTTCATCGATAGAAAATTCAGGCGTAACTGAGGATTCATTATTTTTTTACAGAATATCAAATCAAATTTATTGCGTCAGCACTAAAATTTAGCCAGTAAGTCCGAATCCGTACTTATTACCAACGATGAATAATGAATTAAATGGATTGTATTTTATCTGATTTCAGTTCACCAACAACTTTTAAAAAAATTATCTGCATGCACATGCACTAAGAGAAATCTTGGTGTTTGAACCAAAAATAAATTGATTTTGATTCAAAAAATATTCTATTGATACAAACTCTTTTTTATTTGATACAATGTATTATGAGTTTCATTCTAAAGAAAATTTTTCGAAACAAATGATTTATTCTTTAAATTTAAAAAAATACTTTGAATCAAAGAATTTGTTTCAATTTCAAAGATGAAAAATTCTTTGAAATGAAGAAAAACAGATTAGAAACAAAGGATTTTTTATTTGTTCCAGAATCAAAGTTATTTTCCTTTGTTTCACCACTAAACAAAGGAAAATTCCTTTGTCCTAAAAAACTTATCTTATTCGAAAAATATCTAATTCCAACAATTTTTAATCTTTATTAGCAAAACGGGACTAACTTCTCTAAGTAAAACATTCACATTTTATATTTCCTTGGAAAGATCTGATAAGTGCAATTAGTGGATAGACCGAAAATACTGGAAGAATAAAATGATGCTAGTTGAATAAAACGCACATTTAATTATATGACTTATTCAAAAAGGAACAACATATATATCATAATAATCATCAAAATATTTATTATTTTCAAAAACATCTTTTTTATATAAGAGAGATTTTTTTTACATTTCACTCACAAACATTCAAAACCATCACTTAACTAGAGACACGAAAGCCACAACCGTGGTAAAATGTCTATAATAAATAAAAAAAAAATCACTTAACTTTTATGCCTTAATAAACGTCGTCCAATAATTTTCGATGCAGGATGAGACAAAGAACGTACATTTTCACCTTATTTCCGATTTTGTCAAAAATAAGGTAAAGTTTTTGGTCCATTGAATTAAATGGTGAATTTTCTGCAATGTTCTGTAATAAGTGTGCATTCCAATCTAGGGCGCTGTCGGCGTTGTGCATAATATCTGCAACACGCATGCGGATATGCACAAGTAATAACCCAAAATCATGTTTGCTTTCATCCCAATTGCACATCATGACCTACCAATCTAATTAGCACAAACTGGTAAAAACTACTGTTACATTTATCACAGTGTATAGGTCGAAAAACAAAACAAAACAAGTTCTCGTGCCGGTCCGTGCTTGTGTGTTTGGATACGAAATGTCGTTAAAGGAACTTCCCGCTAAGGAAAAGTACCAGTGAGCAGTTGGCCAACGCGTTCCTGAGAAACACCCCGTCACCTGGAAAAGTAAGAGAGCCGTATCATCATGGGAACGGCCTGTAGGAAATTCTTCGGAACCCGAATGCAGCAACAACCTGGTCGGATTTTTTCTAAAATCTACCCGTGCACTCCGTAACCACCTAGCGGGATCGTATCTATTCCGTGAAATTTTAAAAGATATCTGCAGTTCCACTGTGCCCTACATGAAGAAAATGTCCAATCATGGATTTTTAGAATAGACAGGGTAAGTACTCCTATAGCTATTTTCCATTTGTAGAAAATAATGTTTTCGAATTGCTCGCGTATTTTGTTTGTTTGTTTTGAAATTTACCACTTTCTATAAGCGATAAAATCGCATTCCATCAAGTTACTTATTGAGAAAAAGAACAGTCTTAAAACGTGCTTAAAACTTTATTTTTTTTTTCTTTTTTCAGAGTCACTTTTGTTAATCGGATGGTAGAACACCCGTTTTTTATGGTTTCTGATAAAGTCATCTAGCGTAAGCTCATATTCAATAGACTCACATTTATTTTTTCTTTTAGGAACGTTTGGGATGTGGTTGTTCACTCTGGTTTATTTGGCTTGATGATGACTCTTTCAAATGCTTTATAAGAGGAACGAAAAACAGGATTTTTTTCGGGTAAGTCCAGCCCCTACAAGTAATTTTTTTAAGTGTTTGATAGATATTGTTTTCCACTTTGCATTCGGCACCTGTTATTTCCTAATTTGACTACTTTATATATAGCTTGCCATAATTTTACGCAAACATATCGGGCCGGGCAATTTCAGGCGATTTTGTTTGAAAACCTGGAAAATTCGGGCAGTTGTTTTAAAAATTTTCAATCTAAAATCCGGGCATCAGCTTATGAAACATTTTAAATAAATCGAAACTCATCAGCAGATTTTTAATTGTAGCAATAGGGTTCCAAGATATGCTCATGTTAATTTTGATAAAAAGTGCTCAACAATGTTTGTCATTGACGAAAAAATCAAAAATAATAATTACGCGTTTTGAGATTATATTTTTGTTTTTGCTAGTGCATTAATCCGGGCAAACCGCAACAGATTTTAGGTTGCTGATAATGTGTTGTTCGTTTTATTATTATTATAATATACATTGAAGTTCGAAAGTATAAATTCATATTGAAAGCTTTTTCACGATAAGGCACTTTGCACATGTATTCCGATGAAGTGAAATTCGTTTCTAATTTTATTGTTGTTATTGTTATTTTGCACATTTCGCAAAACCAAAAAATGGTCATCCTGATTAGTAATGGCGTGAGAAAATAAGGAACCCTAGAAAAAATTGGAGCATAATCAGAGCTTGGTGCTCTCGGGAAATTAATTTTGAAACTTTGCTTGCGATGCAGTTGAATCTAGGAGTACGATTTACGATTGTGTACCTATCCTAGTTTCTTATCATAGAATTTTGAACATTATAACCACCTTGTTAAAACTTTCTTCAAAATGTGTTAGAAACGAAAATTTCAGTCGTTCGTGTTCGGTGGCAAAGTGTGCTATAATTTTCGCCCCCAATTATAATTGCATAACTAAAGGCGATTTTAATTGCCCAAAGTTCAACATAGGAGGTGAATTTCTTTTTTTTTTATTTACGAATGGTTTTATTCAGGCATTTTACTTATAAAGTTTTGATGTGCCGGGAGTATTTTTCCTAACTTTGAGTTAGTAAGAGGGGACGAGGTGAATTTCTGTGTAAAGTGAAAATCGCCTTTACGTATGTATACTGATTATTATTGAAGGATTTTTTTCCGGGATTTTCATTCTTAGGATGATTCATTACTCTGATAAAATATTGAAGCAATTATCCATGATAATTCATAATAATGGACATAGTAATGTTCATAACATTTCGATCAGACACAATCCATCCGCGCAAATTTGTATAAAATAATACGCTTGAAACATAACGGATAATAATTTAACGGCAAAATTTTCTATCACGCCTTGAGAGTGAAGTTTGCTCACTTTTTGCTAGGTGGTATACAGTTAAAATGAACGCTAAATTTTCGTACTTGGTTAGCAAAGTGGTGCTAAATTTTTCTATAACGGAGACCTTAACTACACCTCATTTTTCGAAAAATTTGAAAGCATAACTATAGCAAAATTTGCTTTTGTTGAAAATATGTGATGCTTTATATTGGCATCATTTTGCTCTCCAAGCTCTCGGAAAACGAGGTGTAGTTATGGTCTCAGTTTTAGCAAAATTTGGTATCACTTTGCTAACCAAGTATGAAAATTTTTGCTCTCATTTTTGCTGTGTACCACCTTATGTCAAGCAAAATGAGAGCAAATTCGCCTCTCAGGGCGTGATAGCAAATTTTGCTATAATTTTGCCATAAAAGTCTGCTCGGGTACAGAACAGAGCCCATGATGCCTGTTGGGATGACGGCGGCGGGGGAAAGAGTTGCGAAATTTGTGAACTCCGAACGAACAAACGAAAACGTCGAAAAAGCAGCACCCAATCTCCGGAGCATCCTGCCTGGCTGTGTTTGTTGCCAAACCAACTTAAACCCCACCTCGTCGTTTGCTGGATGCGATGGAAAGAGTCATTGTCGTCGTCTACACAGACAGAACCCGGGGTTGAATCCCAACAAACTCTCTCGGTCCTATTCGGGAGGTAGCCGGGTATCAGCTAATTTCGATCTCTTATTCCTACAAATTCTTGATTGAAATTTTGTGATAATTACAACATTGTTTTCCAAAGAGATAGCGTGTGCTTGCTTGTTTGTTTGCTGTTGCGTCGTCGTTGTCCCTGCATTTGTCTCCGTCCGAGTTTCTAGTTTATGGGCCGGAATTGGAGTAGGAGCAGCAGGTCTTT
>NC_073692.1:15660935-15710935 GCF_029784155.1 Uranotaenia lowii
CCGAACATGTTGTATTGCCAAAATTGAATGTTGCTAAAATCCAACGGTTTTTTTTCTCTTATTCTATCAAAATAACTATTTTTATTACATTAACGTTATTTTCAGTGAATTTCCGATCATTTTTTCAATCATTTTTTTTATTATTTTTGCTCATGGTTTTACTGCATTTTGCACTTTTTTTGTTTTGTTTGTAATGTTCGTTGTTTTTTTGTCACATTTGATGTTTTTGTCACTTTTCATCATTTTTTAGTTGTTTTTGTCGTTTCTAGTCTGCGGGATGCTATGGGATGAATATAAATGTCTTGAGGATTGAATTTATGGCAATTGATTATAACAAAAATATGACAAATAAATTAAAAGTATGACAACAATCTGACAAAGGAGACATAATTATGGAAAATTTGGTAGAAAAATATGACAGAATCATGACAAAAATTTGGCA
The DNA here is from genome assembly GCF_029784155.1 of Uranotaenia lowii. Lineage (NCBI taxonomy): Eukaryota > Metazoa > Arthropoda > Insecta > Diptera > Culicidae > Uranotaenia > Uranotaenia lowii. The sequence continues at coordinate 15,661,378 of NC_073692.1, forward strand.
ATAAAATGACAAAAATCCCACAAAACTATGTCATGAATATGACAAAAGTAATAAAAAAATGACAAAAATATGATAATTGTGGTGAAAACATGACAAAATTAGGAAAATAGTATGTCAAAGATCTGGATTTTTTTTCAAAATTATGTATGGCATAAGTATGACAAAAAATAGACAAATCAAGACGAAAAAATAACAAAACTATGACAAAAATCTGGCAAATATGCAAAATATATGTCAAAATTAAGACAAAAATATGACATAAATTTAACGAAAACTTGAGAAAAATCAAGTAAACCTTTGTCAATAATATGGCAAATATTTTTAAAAATTGACATTAAAATGACAAAACATGACAAAATTATTAAAAATGTGGTAGAAGTATGACAACAATCTGACAGATACCACATTTGTTATATTTTTATCATTTAATCATATTTCTACATAGTCGGATTATTGTCATTTTATTTTCAAATATTTTTCATATTTTAATCATAATTTTGTCATTTTGGTTTTTTTTATCAATTTTTATGCCATAATTTTGTCATGTTTTGTTATTTTATTGTTATATTTTTATCATTTTATCGTCATATTAAAATATTGTCATATTTTTAAATATTTGTCATATTTTTGGCACAGTTGTGACGTTTTTTCTTCATTGATTGTAAAATTTATGTCAGATTTTAGTTATGTTTTTGTCATACTTTTTTTTACACATCACGGTGTCTCTGGGAGAAAATTTTATTTTTCGAAAATAAGCATCGCTAATTTTTGCACCATTCGAAAGCTGGAACTTTCCCTTTTCATTTAAGCCTTAATTGAAATAATCCATCCCCGCGATGTCCAGAACAATATATTGTTTAGAAGATTTTGTATTCTTTTTAATGGTTTTTCAAAGACAAAATCCTACTAATCACTGTGAAATCGCTCGTCTTAGCTTTAGCGTTAATCCAAATCCATATGTCAATAACATGATTTGATAGAAAATATCCCTGGCTACAACTTTGTGCAAGACATAAAAGTGATACAAATTAAGAGAAAAGAGTTGGAATGTCACAAACAGAGTGATGAAATGAAATAATATTTAAAAAATTTTATCAAACTTCTCTTCAGTGATTGAACCAAGACCAGAAATAGTATTCTACGAGTTTAGTTATTGATTGTAGAGCGCATAAATGCTTAGGATGGTTTATTTACAACAAAAAAATCAATCTTTCAAAAATTTGTTCAGGAAAATCTGAAGTAAAGAAAGTTTGTAGGGTTCTTTTCAATATGAAAAAAATGTCGCCCGCTTTTCTTGAGGCTTTGGTTATTTATGTTTTGAGCTAAGTTAGTGTGAAAACCAGTCCAAATTTAATAATAAAAATGTCTATGTAAATGGCTATAATAAAAATTATTTCAAATTTTCAATAAATTTGAAAAAAAAACATGAACAAAAGCTGGCTTGCAACAAACTTGTATACAATCTACATTGCACAAAATAAAAAAAAATAGAGAAACTTTATATCAAACATTTGGAAAAATTTAGTAAACAACATCTTCTACAGTTTTGTTTTCGCTCTTTCAACTTTTTAAATTTTTGAAGAATTTATCAAATTTTTGTTTAGAATGCCTCAAACTTTATTTATTCCCAACTTCGGGGTCTTTGGAAAAATTGGAGTGACAAAAAAAGAATTTGATATTTGTTCCGGAATTGGTTTTTTGGTTTGGAAGATTGGTTTTTTTTAATGTAAATAAATCCTCCTGAACATTTTTACACTCTACAATCAATAACTGAGCTTGAAGAATACTATTTCTGGTCTTGGTACAATCAGTGATGAGAAGTTGTATTGGATTTTTAAATGAAATAATAATCACTCTGTTTGTGACATTCCAACTCTTTTCTCTTAATTCGTATCACTTTGATGTCTTCTACAAAGTTGTCCAAGGATTTTTCCTATCAAATCATGTTATTGACATATGGATTTGGATTAACGCTAAAGGTAAGACGAGCGTTTTCACAGTGATAAGTAAGTCTTTGAAAAACCCAGAAAAGTTTAAATTTAAGTTTAAAAAATAAATTGTTCTAGACCCCCCGATGGATGTTTTCAAATTTGGGCTTAAATGAAAGCGGAAAGTCCCAGCTTTTGAATGATGCAAAAATTAGCGATGTTTATTTTCGATAAAAAAAAATTGTTCCATCAGAGACACCGTGACATTTGTCATTATTTTGGCATGTTTTGCCATTTTATTGGCAAGTTTTTTCCGGGGTTGGGTTCTACAATGGCGGATTGTCGATGGCGGATCACGACCGGGAATTTATGACGTGATCAATTTGCCAAAATGGTGGCAGCTCGTCTGGCGTGACGAACGTCAACAAGAATGTTTAAAAACGAAAAAGTTTAAGCTGCATACATTTAGGGGTAAAAAACACTACCAAAAATTCTACCAGCTGAAATCATGAAAACTGTGGATTTGTTTGGATGGATGAAATTTTTCAATTAAAAAACGCGTGATTGAAATCAATCATATTCCAGATTTGCCTTTTGATGCATTTTAGCCCGACAGTTAACTGAATTCTAAATATACTAATTTAAAAAAAAAGTGGTGTTTCGTCCGAACAATATTTTTTCACCAACAGTGTTGGTATACGATAATTAAAGCAATTTAAAGTTTGTAGGTGATATCATTAAGTCAATCAGTCATACTGGTAAAGTTTTTGATGGCATCGAAAAATGCAAAAGTTTGAACATTTATTGCTCGATTTTTTTTAAATCTCTATGAGAATCAAAAACTTTAAAAACTATCTCACGATACACAATAAGAAAAAAAGAAATGTAGGAATAAGATTTTTGGAACATTACTTTGATTTGAATCAGAAACACGTTTTAGATGTTAATTGATATCGAAAGTGCCGATACCTAGAGTGTCTTTTTAAAATCTAAAACAAAACACATTTTTTCCTAATTTAAATCATAACCAGCAGTCAACAATTTCTCAACTTGACGTAAGCCTCAGTATCAGAGATCCACCAGCCAGCCAGAACTGGAAATCGCAAATTACTGCCTTCCCATCATCATCAGGCATCCCCCCAAAACATGCGATTGTGCGGTGGGAATGGAGCCGATGAACTGTGTTTTTGCTTGCAAAAATAGAACCAACAAACGGAACCCGAAAGTGTCTGCCTTGTTGTTGCCTCTCTAGACCACTAACTTCGGATCAGTTTGGGGTTTGGGGAAAAGCTGCAGCAATGAGACGGGAGGGTCATTTTACCGGTCGATGATATCAACCCCGTTCCTGCTTATGCCCGGGATACTTCTTATTAGAGACGGCGGCAGCAGCCAATTTTGCACTGCTTTTTCTCTATAACGGACGCCCCCACACTAAATTGCTAAAAAATGTTTGGAAACGCGCGGCAAAGCTTGCTCGCTTGTTCGGCGGAACCAGAATTGCGGTGCGCAAATTTTCTTGCTTCCGAACGGCGGCGATGGAAATGTTCTCTGGAGACGGTAGCGTGGGTGTATGTGATGATTGGGGGGCAACATTCGAGCTGGCAGGTGGTGTTGGGTTCCAGCAAATGAGGTTAAATACGGTTTGCGTCAAAACCGGGCTGCCCCATCGTCATCCCCCCATTCTTTCTTCTTTACAGCGGCGGAGCGTGTGTTTACGCCACGCGGCTCTTTGATTTCGAACTTCTAAAAAGAAAGAAGGCTCCTCATACATAATTTCCCTCATTCAGAAAATAGCTCCAGCACAGACACACAAACACACTGACAAAACATTGACTGACGCAAATCGTCCCGCAAAGCCACTATTCGTCGTAGTCGTTTGTAAAGAAGAAACATGTAGAAAAGGTGGAAGGAAGTAAGGAAAAAAAATCAAAACAACAAAATCGTTTCCATCGAGCGCGCACAAAGTCTGATGATGATGGCAATGTTGGTTGGAGTTATTTGTCAGAGTATGTGAGTGGATCACGATGTGGAGGCGTGTACGCCCACGTCCAGTAGATTTTCCACAACGACGACAACGACCGACAATGATGTAGAGGAATACTGAAGCAATGACGTCATTGGCGACTCGCTTTGTAGTCGCCCGGGGGCAGAGGGAAGAAAATAAAGCTAATAAGAAATGTATATCTCGTCGTCGTTTTTCCATTGAGTCAACTGGCGACATTCCAATGAGGAAGAAGCTGAATGGTTGAAAGACGGAGCAAAAAAAAGTTACAGTTACTTCTTCACCTGTGGAACGCAATTTTCTTTATGGAAAATTGGGCACCTACCACCGGGCATTTAGCCTGCTTTACTGGTCCCGCGCAAGTAGGCGAGGTTTATCAATTAATCAACGGCAGGCACCAACAAAACACGGGGAAATGTGTAGGGAAGTGACCTTTGATCTATGACTAATTTTAAATCGAACAAAAACGTCAACGACAACACGTGCCCCAACGATCATTGAGCGAGCGTGTGTGGTTTGACCCGACCAAGTTTCAGACTACAAAGAAGGTGAACTTTTATCCCGCCAATTTTCCCAGTTAAGGAGTGTGATACATCTGCACGTTTCGCGGATTAAGAACATTGAGATGATTTAGTTTTTGTGTAATTGATAGTTTTGTATTTTCCATTTTTTCCGCATTTGCTTTCTTTTCATCTTTCTTTTGTTTTGTTTGTTGTTTTCATCCATAACATTTTAAAACAATATGTTGTTTTCCAAGAGTTCGATTTGAACCAACAGGTGAACTTATAAGGAGTACTAACCTATCTCTGCTTCTCATTCTGCGCTAGAATAAGTTACTAAACTTTGAAATTATTAATTAAACAACGAGTTTTTCATTCCATTCTCTCTTAACGGTAGTGTAACTTTAAAACGATCACAGACGCATGTTTTATATAATATTTAAAAGTTGTATTTGTTAGGAAAAACGTAAACTCAAATTCCAAAATCTAACTCGGTTAACGAAAAAAATAAAAATAAACCGTGACAGTCCCCTACTACGACGCGTGTTTAACAAAAAGAGTAATAGAAATTGTTCCACTCTATCTAACCATTCCCGTTTCTTGCAGTAAGAGGAAGAGAATAATAATAGTGACTTGGAATGAACTGTTTGGGAAAAGTGTTTAGATCTTCCTTGTAACATTGTGTTTTTTTTGCTTTTTTTCCTTTGAAAGAGGGACACCACAAATAATAGACTGTCAAAGAGATATGACAACACACTAAAATCTAGTCAGTTCCAGAATATACACATAGATATATATGTACAACACACATATACACAGGAGCTTGATGCATTTCGCACCGAGGCCGGGGGCGTGAGACAAACACGTAAAACACGAGTTGGGTTCGGTTTTCGGGGCTTGGGGACACCTAATTTAGTAGACCGACTGCACGCGAATTTCGGCCGGGGCGGGCATAAACTGCATCTGTTCCGGCAGCGTTCCAACAGCAGGTTGGTAGACCGACACTGGGTAGATCTGCGGAACAACCGAAGGTTGCTGCGATTGATGCGACTGCTGTCCACCCTTCTGGCTCTTGTCTTTGTTGTGGCGTTTGACGTGCTTCGACAGGTGATCGGATCGCATGAAGCGTCGCTGGCAAACGGGGCAGACAAACTTCTTTTCGCCGGTGTGGGTTCGCTTGTGGCGGGACAGCTCGTCGGATCGGGAGAAACGGCGGCCGCAGTCGGGCCACTTGCACAGGAATGGTCGCTCTCCGGTGTGGATGCGTTGGTGGGCCTTCAGGTGGCTGGATTTGAAGTAGTTCTTGCCGCAGTTCGGGTGTTCACACTCGTAGATTCTTCGGCGTTCGGGTTTTTGAGCTTGATGGGCTGCGGCGGGTGCTGGCGTGATGGGAACGGCGGCGGTTGGGGCAGGAACGAGGATGGCTTTACCGTTTCCAGCGGCATTCAGCAGGTGGTTTTGTGAGATAGGTTGTGAGACCAGAATGTAGCCATTTTGGGTGGCAAGTAGAATGGGCGTAATCTTAGGAGCTATTGCTGGGAGCGAGGACGCGGACTTGACCGGTTTTTGAGCGGTGGGGGCTGGCATGATGGGAACGGCGGCCGGCGCGGAAGGAACTACTGCAGGTACATACTTCTGGCTTTGTTCTAATACTCGATTGGGGACTACGGGGTAATCTCGCGAAGATATGCGATCGATGGTGTCCGCTGGTTTGGGTGGTTGCATGAGCTCAACGGGTGTGGTGGGACGCTCGCATACTTCAGATTGCTTCTCGAATGGCGAACGTCGTCCCATTTTGTACTTCACACATCGGAATACGTTCAGACTGCTGTCGTCCTCTTTGGCATTTTGAGCCGATGTACACGATCCGTCCTTGTTGATCCGCATGATGACACTTGATCGCTGAGGCTGAGCCAGCATCGTGGATGGACACTGTGCATCATCAGCGGACTTAGTGTTTTCATCCTCAGAGGCCGAGAAATCCGATGGAGGGGGGGTAATGGAGCTGGGTAGGGCATGGTGATAGTGCTGTTCCAGTTGTACCGGATTGCGCACATACATTCGCTTCCGCGGGGGTAGGTCAGACTCATCCTCGGACAGATCTGAATGATTTGGGGTGGTGAAATCCTTTGCAAGCATCTCGGGGACACGCTGGTGTTGTTCTAGCTTGCGTTTTAAAGCCTGCTTCACTTGGCTTGAGGTCTGTAATAAGGAAAAGAGAAAAAGACAAAAGTCAATTAACATTTCACCGCGGTAATTGTATAGTGGCGGAAGTTATCGAGGTGTAACACTAACCATGATTAAAGCGGAGGAGAAACAAAAACTTTGCCAACCTAAATGAATCTGTTTGAACTGTTGAAGGCCAACGGAACTGTCGAATCGACGCGCGTCCGCGTTGTTGGAAAGTGACCAAAACACGCGCTCAGTCGCACGTATACCCTGATCTCGAGCACAAAATGGGTGTGTAATCGCGGCTCTTAATCCCAGGCAAAGTTGTGTCATTATTTCCAGTAGCAGCACTAGCAGCTATTTCTGGAGGTCGAACCGAGAGAGAGCGCAAAAGGAGTGAAATAAAGAGCGAACAGGAATGTAACCGACCGACGTCATTGCAAACCCAGCAGGCCGTTGCTGATGCCAAGCGAGAGCAAAAGTTTGAAGAGAGCGGGAGCAGAAATATTTTAGCAAAAAGATCAAGCGACGACGACGAAGCCGGACCGGTTTGTTTGTCGAAGCGAGAGCAGCCAGCGCTCCTCGTAGGGTCCAAAGTTCAGTTGGGCTTGAATGCCATTTAAAAAAGCGAATCATGCACTGTTCACGTGAACACCAGCTGATTCCGAGTGCGCACTGCGTGATCGTATCGTGATCAATGAGCGGGAGCGAGACGGGTGCCGTTTGTGTTCAAAGATGCCGGGCGCTAGAGCGTGATGGATGGAGCGGTGCCTAGGACAATGAGAGCGCTCACACCCTTCTTTCGTACGAATGGACGGACGAACGAACGGACAAGGCAGCGCGTCAGCCGCCGCTGCTGACGTCGGTGCCTGCTGGTGGCGCGCGCTTAGGGTGAGAGTTTTTTTTCCTCTGCTATTACTGTTGCGCGCGGTTTTCTACCAACGCGACGGCTGCCGGGGCGTGGATGAGTATTGGAATCCGCACGGCTGTCACGTTGCAAACCGTCGCCTTTTCACTCAAAAAAAAAAAAAACTGCTCTCATTGCACTTTAATTTTATCCACCGAAAGCAACTATTTTTAGTTTGTAGTTTGTGAGCAGCGCTAGCACAAATTTTGTATGCTTATGCGATTGCAACACACGGCACGGCGCGGCAGAGCACGCGTTTGGTCAAAGTCCACGCCTGCCGTTGAGCGGATTGCCAGTACTAACGCTTTAGAAGAGTGCATCTTGGACCTGTTAGTGAGGGGCACATTTTACTGAAGGTTGCAAAACTTACACCATATTCAGACGAAGGTGTTTCTTTGTTGTTTTACTTGCACAAAGGTGCAAGTAACTGCACCTAATTCCTAGAACTATTTGAAAAGCGGTGGCAGCTGCTGCTGCTGCTTCTTCTCTTCAGGTTTTAATATAGTGGGACCATGCGGAGGTTGGTTTGCACATGAAGGGTTTGTTCTAGACGTGTCTGATCATGCTCCCGATGGGTGATCCGCCAGGAGTGGATACAGTTAATTAATTTCGCGATGTGACCACATCGTTGTCTCAGTGAGTACTACAAGGTGACATATCAAAACTGAGGGAGATCCTATTTTTAGTCGGGGTCACATACATTTTTTCCATCTATTTTGGTTCGTTTTTAGGTGAAAGTTAGGATTCCTTTTTTTAAGTTTTTCGAAACGAAAAATGAATCACGTGATGGTAAACTGTTTCAAAAATTCAAGACTGATTGACGGACCTCAATTTTGAGGGAGACTGTGGTAATGTTGCGAAATGTTGAAAAACCACCTTTGCAAGAATTACACCAAAAACATGAAAAGGAAGACGACTTGCATTTTTGTAAAAATAATTTTTTTTTTCAACATTCTGGCAACGAATTTGAAAAAATGTTCTAAAAATTGACTTCTCAACCTACCTTTGGGTCTTTTAGCCCGGTGTCCAAGGGTGGAGTCGCTGGTGGCGATAGTAGTATTCCTGTATCCATTCTGGCGATTGCCGCTGCTGATACTGCTGGTTTCATAGAACGAATTCCTTCTAGTAACACTACTTTCCTAACAGCACTTGCTGCTGGCTGATTGTAACACTTCTGATTTTGTTTTCCACACTACGGGAACTGAGTGAGCTGCAGATTCTGCTCTCAACTACAGTAGGCTTTGGGGGGCCTCTAGATTACACAATTGGGTTGCACTGCACAAGATTCCGGTTTGCTTTGATGGCTTAACCAAAAATTTCCGTTTTGCTTTCTTTGGGGTGCACTGATTTTAAATCACAACTTCCTCACTTGAAGTACGATTTTGCTTGATTAACCGAGACTTGGCGCACGGATTCGCACAATTTCACTTCACACGTCTGCTTTCTTCGACGGCACAGAATGTTGTAAGCCTTTGTTTAGGGTTTACACTGGTCTACATAGCTGCTGAGGCGGCTACCAACACAACACCAACACGACCTCCCGGATTGGGAGAGTAGCAAAAAAAACACATCCACTTGTGTCGGTATTGGTGCTGCTCTGTTCGACCAGAGCATGTCCGTACACGCCAGGCAATGTTTGAATGGTACAGGGTGATTCGTCAGAATTGAACCGACCCACACCACACCACACTACTCTGCCTGTTTCTTTGCACAGTTTCGATTTTCCTCCTTGAGCCGGATGATGATTCTCTCTTCGGGGGGATGATTGTTTTATTTTTTCGGGGCTGATAGTACGGGCTGTTTTTGTCGAACGGTATCTCTAAATTGGGATCGGGACAGGAATAGTTCCACTCGGTCAATGGGTGGTCGAGATTAGCAACCTTAGGTTTAAATTCGTTTCTAATAGGTAGAACCGAAGATAAAACACGACAAAGGTTAGGTCAGGTTCAAGAATACTCTAGTTCGTCGCTCCCCCTTGTTCCATGTTCAAAAAAAATATTCCTTGCGCCTCCGAGGAAAGACGGGACATGCAGCTACCGACAGGATCACGGGCGGTCACGTTTGTGCCGAGTGATTCCCACAAGCACCCCATTGACGTCACTGGCCGTAACCTTTCGAGCCACCCTTTAACTCTGGTGGGCGCCCCTTTTTCGTCGTATTGGTGTTGAGCCAGAGCAGCCATCCAGCTAGCATAGCAAGTTACACACCCATCCTCCGTCACAGCACAGCTACCCGGTCCGGTCGGTTCTGCTACCAGCCGCCATCAGCTCAAACACAAACAACTCTCGCACACCACCATCTAGCAGCAGTTAGAAAACGGGTGTGTGTACGTGACTGTGTGGGTTAGTTAGTCATTCGGTGTTTTTATACTGATCACGCACCGAGCATTCGGTATCACTCGGTGTTCACGTGAACAGTGGCTGATGAGCTCACCGGCAGGCAGCCGCCCGCCGACACAGACCTACACCCGGGCGGCCGGCCTGGCCAATCAGAGGCCGGGGGCTTGGTTGCATTGGCAAATCCACCGCTATCTGCTAGCTGGCAGCAGCAGGAACAACAACAACGACCTAGCGAGGCATTCGGTTTGGTTTGGTTTGGTTTGGAGGCAAAGCTGCTTTGGTATGCTGCTGCTGTGTGGTAGAAAATGCTCGATGTTTTTTTTCTGGGGATGGGTGGTGTTTTGGGTCGGTAGGGTAGACAACGAGTTCGGGGGACAGGCACTGTTCACGTGAACACCGGCTGAACGAACGCCGAGCCGCGCCGTTGCTGTTTTGGTCGGTAGGTCGGTCGGTTGCTTTTGAGTCAAGTCAAGTATCGAGAGATGGGAGAGTACGAGGCCGTTTTGGCGTAGCTAGCCAGTTCAAGGTGACTGTGTACACATCTACTTTCGACGCCGGGTTATTGCTGCTGCTGCTGCTGCTGGTGGAAATGGGGGGTGGATTGGTGGGCGTATGACGTCACACACAGTGCCTCACTGACTGACTGACTCCGGCCGGAGCGTGTGTTGCGTGTTGCGTCTTTCGCCTGCCTACAACAGCACCTGGTTTAGATCTTTACCCCATAGCGCAGAATGAAAGGGGGATTTTGTGCGGAAAACGCGCGCACTTACTGTTGGGTTTTTCTACGTACAGTAGTTTTGAACTTTTTTTTCTTCTTTCAGTCCTGTTTGATTGCTAAGTGGAGGCTCATGAAGCAAGTCAGAGACTGTGGTGTTCGTTCGTTCGTTTTTCGGACCCTAGGAACTGGCTCAATCCTGATAAAACTGAAGGAAACTCTCAGCAGCAACTGTAACCGATAGGAGGAAGCGTGACGAATTTTACATTTTTTACAATTACAATTTCATTGAAAAATTTCAAATAGAGACCAAAAAGTTTGCAAAAAAAATTGAAATAAATACAAGCAACGGTTTTAATTTTGCTGTAGCAAGCAAGTACAGTGTAAGGACAAGAGCTATTTATTTAGCTACTGTGGCTATATAATGCGTTCCGATGGCTGTATCATGTTGCTCGCGATGAAATTGACAGTCAACTTTCTTGGTAGATGATCCTTCTTTTTAGCTCCGATGACTAATGCAGGCTCAAACACAAACATTTGCTTGTCGCTGCGCACTTGAACTCGAGAGTATTCATATCGGATAGTGCTGGTTTCCATTGTCCATCCGCAATAAAAGATACAATGGCCATCATTCCATGTTAGATTCAAAGATTCAGCAAGATTTGTTAGCTTTCTATAATTTTATCTGTTTAATAGTTTTTTTTGCATTTATTTTATAGGAATTTAAACTTTACAGAAGGCATTTGTCTCCAGAGTTTGGATATTTTTTTTGGGATTTTAAACCATTTGGTTCGGGGAACTAAAATGAAGGGGGAAAATTCGTCAATGATCACACAAATTGTGAAGCCAATGATTGAATTTGTGGAAATTTGTGGCAATTTATTATAGAAAATTTGAAGGTTTTCACTCCAAATGCAAAGAATTCTCTCTTGATTTCAATCCCTTGATTTGGTTTATTCAATGATCCGAAAATCGCTCAAGAAAACCAATCAGGATTTGTTTCAAGCTAGCAAATGTTTTCTTTGATTACTGCGATACGCACGCGATTAAGGTTAAGGTTGCACGATTTTATAAAACTTACACCATCTAGGTAGATACAAAAAAATCCATCGAGTGGCATCGTGTGCTCCCTTTGCTGCTCATAACGTGGTCAATTAGAGGTGGTCGACATACTTGTTAATATATTCAGAGCGTCGCTCACTGACTGATTCAGAAACATTTAGCCTAGCATCATCGTCCATCATGTTTGTTATCGATAGACAATCATGAATGTTTCAAAAAATTTTTTTTGAAGAAATGCTATAGGACCACATGTTGACAAAATCTGGTGCACGGGCTCGCCACTTCATTGCGGTTAGCTAGTAATGATTTATACCCCTCTCCGCAAAGCAAATCGTAAATAATCATCTGATAGCCTCCATGGATCGCTCAAAACTGATACATATCAGTTGTGATTCTAGGAGGTTGAAAATCATCAGGGAAGGCAATCACTATCGAGACGCCCGATTACTGATATTCTGCGTCCTTCCCTGCCCAGCTAATTTTTCAGAAGTGTTTCAAATATAGAAGCGTCGTTGCCATGCATAATTATGTGTATGTCTTAGTTGGAGAAGGAAAAATTGACTGCTATGATTTTTTGCCTCCGAATGCAGTCAAGCATGGCTCAGTGAAAATAAGTGATTTTCGGAACATTGTGTTTATTCATCCCCACGTCAGTTTAGATAATTTTTGTTCAGGGATTTTCATCCCATTGGATGATTCATCCCATCTTTACTCTCAGAGCTACTTATTGCACTAGCGATAACCAACTGCGATTGTCAACAGGCGTTTTGAGCAATGATAGAAAGAATCAGATATTTCTTCTGCTGCCGAACAACTTATTGTTTAGAATTCGTTACTCCAAAAAAATCAAATTGGATCAATGCAGTTAAAATCCGAAATTTTCGGGCTGGTATTTGGAAACCTACCCAAGTAACAATTTAGGTTTAATTCCAACCTTAACAGTTCGCTTAAGCCAACCAGCGACGATGAAAATCATCAGCGATTGGTGGCCTGGCAACTGGATCTCGAATGAAGAACTACGTCACCGGTGTCATCAAAGGGCGCTAGAAATCGAGATTCGGGAACGTAAGTGAAGATGGAAAGATGAAAACGAGATTTGCAGAGAGGCGCTAGATTGGAATCCAGAAGGTCATCGAAGAAGAGGCAGACCCAGAAACTCGTGGCGGCGAAGCCTAGCCGCTGAAATCCGAACTTTCGACGAGAATCTTGACTGGGACCAGGTGAAGACGCTGGCTCCGGATCGTCAACAGTGGAGGTCTTTTACCGCGGCCCTATGCACCGGAGGATCGGCGCGGGATCATTAGGTAAGTAAGTAAGTAAAAGATGAAAAATGTCATATCAATCCAGCAAACACCTCGAGAATCGGCAATCGACAGCCGTTGGTCTCCTCTTAGGTGATTTTTTAGGGTGAAAAACCGAAACTTATAGCCCGTCATATACTCCAGCGTCGTTATTGATCCATATTAAAGTTTAAGGTTTTCAAAATTGAACTGTGATGCTTGTTCCCAATACCTTTCTTTAAGTTTGTTGAACAATTTTTATCATCAGGGGGTGCAACTATTTTTCCATAGGTAAAAAGTGGCAGTTGGTTGACCTTAGCTGATCGCATACTAAACATAAAACTGTGTGGGCGTCCTTATTTCCACACACTTAACTTAAATTACCGAGTTCGGTCATTTGTTTTCCGAACCAGTTCTGTAATTTAAAAAAAAGAAACGATTCTTGACTTACCGAAGTTCGTCAAGAATTATGTAAAGCATGGATCATCTTAAATCTGGTCGCACTGTTTATTACATGTCATAGCGCTCCTAGTTGTCGGATCTGGAATGTTTGGACAGTACTGTGTTTTGGGATGTTTCCTCTATCAGTGGTGGAAATTTCATTACGATTTGTTTTGTTTCAAAAAAGTTACACGTGATGGAAGCCGCGAGAAGAAAATTAATTTTGGACACCCACGTCAAAAACACGACGTGGTCGAGTTCAAAAATCGCGAAATCGTTACAAATGGTCGGCAGGGTCATACCAAGCGTCATAGTGGAACTAAGGATCGTAAACTGCATTTGTAGGTGTTGAGAACGATCAAGGCAAACCCAGGGCAGTCGGACTATGACATCGCCAAGAAATTCAATGCCGACCGGTGGACCGTCAGAAGGAGTCGTCTGTGCGAAGGAATTCGATCTTATTTATCGGGCCAGTAAGCAACCAAACCGGACATTGAAGAGGAATGTAGCCAAATTACGTGCCCGGAAGTTATACAACAAGATACGAACAACGAAGTACGACGGATGCATCCTCATGGATGACGAAACTTACTTGAAGATGGATTTTGGGAAACTTCCAGGCCAAAAGTTTCATAAAGCCACTGGTCGGTATGATGGCCCCGGCAAGTTCAAAATCGTTTTCGCCGATAAGTTTACAAGACAGTATTTGATCTGGCAAGGTATTTGCAGCTGCGGACGGAAAACCCCGGTTTTTGTGACAAATAAGACCATGGACTCCAAGATGTACAAGGAGGAGTGCCTGAGAAAACGTGTTTCCGTACATTAGATCTCACTAAGGACCAGTAAATTTTTGGCGCCTAGCACAACGTTTAAAATCTGAATCAGTGCTTTGAGCATCGGCGGAGTTTTTCTTGTTGCAATTATTAACTTTGGCATTCTTTTAGCCGTGGAAGAGATTAGTGTTTGTTTATTTCAATGACCTCTTGATAAAGTTTCTTTTCACCTATTTAGAAATAAATAATCTGGTTGCCCGACGAAAGTGCTCTATTTGCTGAATATGGTCACACCGGATGAGTTGAAGGGCGAAGACGAGTATGAAGACATCCGTGGGAGACCTTAAGTACATAACAAAAATATGCTCATACGCTTATGATCTTAGTTTTGTCATGTTCTTTCACGTAGGAAAGGAATTTTTGATGAAACATCAATGAGTCACACAAAAGCAACCAATTTGCAAATCAAAGCTTGTGGGGAATTGTGGGCCACATTTTGTGGAGTATCTTGGCCCACCTATATTTTGGTGTTTTTAAACACATTCAGAACATAAAATACGTTGTTTATACCTGCAAAGTTTGCTTGTGCCAAATAAAGAGCTGTGAAAAATATTGTGTCCTTTTTTTCTAATGCGCTAGAGACGAACATAAATCCTATTTAAGGAATTTTGATGAAACGTTCGTAAGCAAGGAACTAGGAACTATTCGATCATATACAACTCTCTTTTTTAGTTCTTCATCTAAAATCGCTTTAAAATAACTTAATGAATAATGAAATTTCAGTTTTGGGTCAACTCATAAACTTTGCACGTTATCTAGTCACTCTCCCCTACTTTTTACCCCTAAATGTATGCAGCACCCTTATGTTTTTTCATTAAAAACATTTTTGATAGAAAAAAATTGTAAAATTTAATACGATCAAAACAAAAAAAGATTGCACTTGGTGTATTAGGTGTTATGACATCACAAATGTATAAAAAAAAACTATACATTTCCAAACGTTTTCATTTGATTTTTCATTAAAAACCTAGTTTTTTGTAACCCACCTCTTTTTAGTAGTAGGGTGAAAATCGCATGTTTTTGTAAATTTAAAAATAACCGGTGAAACCAATAATTTTTTTGACTGCATCAATTTGATGTCCTTAAAATGATCCTTAAAATTTTTGATTTACAAGCGATTATCTGTGAATGCTACAAAGCTGAAGATTTAATTTTGTTCGACACTTTCAAGTGTTTTTAAAGTTGAAGAGAAATAATATTCGATTTTCAGTAAAGGTTTCTTACAAATTCTGCTAAAAAAAATCATGATTGAGTTTTGAACCAATACAAAATTCGAAAATGACATCAAATGGACTCGGTCTATCGTTGTTGTTTTTTTTTTTTATCGGTGGATAACTTTTTTATCACTGAGACACGATGTTAGGTCTGTTTATTGTTTGTTGGGCGAATCAGACAAGTTAATTGACCTGATTCACCATTTCTCTAATCTAAAGGCTCGGATGACGCTTTGTTAAACCCCTCATTTCCCATATTTTCATGGAATTAATCAATCTCACTTTTATTCAAATTTACGCTCACTGTTAGATCCCCTAAGACTTCTATAAGAATGTACCACATGATTTTTGGTCGCATAGTTGATTTCCAGCTGTTTGGGAATGAGACTTTCCAAGTTTTTTCACGATCCTGTACAGAAATGTTGGTCAATGAATTTATTCATAAGACACTCCGAGATAGTGTCTTATGAATCGTGATCGTGAAAAATCTTGGAAAGTCTCATTACTACATGACAATCGCCCCAAAATTTGCACATTTAAACATTACATTATTAGCTGGTATCACTGAAAATTTCATCAATTTTCATCATTCCGTTCAGAAGTTATTCACAAATGAAAGTGTTGCATTTTTGGATTGTTTTCGAATAGAGTCCTTATTATGTTTATTTTGATGGAACTTGCTGAAAAATTTATATTGAAATTTAACAAAATTTATTAGCAATATGTTTACGAGGTGCATAGAATAAAACAGCTTATTTTGAATAATTTTTGGGCGCTGATTCCAAATATTCATGACATTTTTTTAACAGCTTTTATTTTCGATATAATTTATGGAAATAGATAAAAAAAAATCATTGAAAAAATGAGTGCACATTATTGGCACAAATGTAGCACATTACAAATATTTCTTGGCTCAACGATCATCTTTCCCGAAGACCGCGAGCAATTTTGGCTTCTGAGAAAAAAGTTAGTGAAGTTTTCTTTTTATTAATTTTTCCCATAACTGCAAAAAAACAGGAATTTTGACGAAATTTTAAAAAAGATTTAAATTAAATTGATTCTTTCGTGGGTATTTTTAAAACTTTATTCGAAATCGTTTCGCGGTCTTCGAAACAGAAACCGAAATGCCATCTAACTAAAATTTAAAAAAAATTAATGTCGTATCGCGAATTTCCACCATGTTCTTTTATTTAAAGGAATTCAACAGCAAGCTAGCATTCTTCCCAAACCACATCGATCATGTTGGGAAAAACTGTACAAGACGCACCAGTTAAGCATAATCGCTATTTACAGCGATACCAATTATCTAAGAACCAAATTGAAAGTTTACGATGATTCAGAGATCAGATTTACGTATCATTTTATTTTGAAATTCGGGGTTTCTCAAAAGTTAACAGCATTCCAAATTTGAACGTAAAATACGTAGTTTTGTGGCCATTCTGCCCCAATTTTGATGTGATTGATTTTAGTTAAAATAGGTGAGAAGTTAGTAAAATACAACAAAATATTTATAGTCTTCCGAAAGTGCATTAGAGTGGAAAAAGCTGTAGTAGATAGTAGATAAGCTGTAGTTTCATCAGATTTCGTAGGCTTTCAAGTTTCATGTTGATTCCACTAATCCTTCTGTTTCTAAAAACTAGAGTCTTTTTAATGAACTTTTCTTGTAATAAATGATGAAAAACCTTGTTTACTACAATAAAAGTGAAGAAAAACATCATGAGAAGCCATAGGATAGTGTATTTTTGAGAAACATTGGTATTGGCCATTTTACTCATTTTGTACAGTTTTCCCCTTCATTTTGTATATTCGTTCAAAACATAGTCTGAGCAGATGTCTTGGAATATTTTATAATTTGTTTTCTATTATTTCTATTATTTATCACTATCATTTTCGTCATTTTTCGACATATTTATCATTTTTGTTATTCTTTGTCATTTTTATTGTTTTCGTTATTTTTTGAATTTTTGCCATTTTTGTCCATCGAACTGAATCAAAATGAGGACAAATTTAGTTCATTGTTTTCGTATACATGTGAGTAATCCTGCTTGAATATTATTTATCTTTTCCATTCGACACGCCTCGTACAGCACGCGTCTCGTGTTGTTATTGTCGAAAGGTGTTCGAAAGAAAAACAAAATTTGACGATGGTCATGGGGATTTTCTGCTACCGATCTTCTGGGTTTAGCTAAAGGAAAGCATTGCGATGTGACCGGTTGTTGTTCCATGCGTCGTGGTGGAAATTTGCCACCAGCAATCTGGTTCGCGTGGCGTAGGTCCTGTTCGAACAGGTTTTTGCTCGCCCGGCTCCGGATCGACAATGTTTGCTAGAAAAATGAATCAACAGGACCGGCAAACATTTTCCTCCGAACGGTGATTTTATGTCTCCTAAACGATCCTTTTTTGTGATTAAATGGTGAGATAGTTCGAAATCACGATGACTCACTACTTGGCGGGATGTTTTATTTTCCATGATTGGTCCAGCAACAGACGCCAGCAGTGGGTGGTTCGTTTTTTTTTCTGATAAGCTGATTTGAAAATCACTCTCCGTTATCGAAGAACGAATCGATGTGTAATCTTTTAGTTTATTGCAGCCACATTTGAATCGTCATTACTCTAGCAAGGTGCTTTCTAACGACGAAGACGACGACGACGATGAGATAGGGTTTTTATCAGTTATCTTTATGACGAAATTGATTGGAACTATATGGCGTGATTGTTTTCACCCAAACCGGAAACTCAGTTTTGTGATTGTTTGGTGGAGTGACTCAACAAAAGGTCCCGAATAGAGCTGAGAAGGTTTGGCTTTTCCTGAAGGTAAGCCTAGGTTTGTGACTAAATGTCCTGTCAAGTGGGGTTTAGATGGGGAGAATGAAAAATTTCCTTATTTGTAATTCTGAAGTCGTGTTCAACAATTTTAAAACTGACATTTTTGTCAATTTTGAAATTTATCTTTTTTATTATAATTTTTTTAGCTTTTCTCATTTTGTCATTTTTGTCATTTCTGTACTTTTTGTAATTTTTGTCATTTTTATAATTTTCGTTATTTTTGTAATTTTTGTAATTTTTGTCATTTTTATAATTTTTGTAATTTTTGTAATTTTTGTAATTTTTGTAATTTTTGTAATTTTTGTAATTTTTGTAATTTTTGTAATTTTTGTAATTTTTGTAATTTTTGTAATTTTCGTAATTTTTATAATTTTTGTAATTTTTGTAATTTTTGTAATTTTTGTAATTTTTGTAATTTTTGTAATTTTTGTAATTTTTGTAATTTTTGTAATTTTTGTAATTTTTGTAATTTTTGTAATTTTTGTAATTTTTGTAATTTTTGTAATTTTTGTAATTTTTGTAATTTTTGTAATTTTTGTAATTTTTGTAATTTTTGTAATTTTTGTAATTTTTGTAATTTTTGTAATTTTTGTAATTTTTGTAATTTTTGTAATTTTTGTAATTTTTGTAATTTTTGTAATTTTTGTAATTTTTGTAATTTTTGTAATTTTTGTCATTTTTGTCATTTTTGTCATTTTTGTCATTTTTGTCATTTTTGTCATTTTTGTCATTTTTGTCATTTTTGTCATTTTTGTCATTTTTGTCATTTTTGTCATTTTTGTCATTTTTGTCATTTTTGTCATTTTTGTCATTTTTGTCATTTTTGTCATTTTTGTCATTTTTGTCATTTTTGTCATTTTTGTCATTTTTGTCATTTTTGTCATTTTGGTCATTTTTGTCATTTTTGTCATTTTTGTCATTTTTGTCATTTTTATCATTTTTGTCATTTTTGTCATTTTTGTCATTTTTTGTCATTTTCGTCATTTTGTCATTTTTGTCATTTTGTCATTTTTGTCATTTTTGTCATTTTTGTCATTTTTGTCATTTTAGTCATTTTTGTCATTTTTGTCATTTTTGTCATTTTTGTCATTTTTGTCATTTTTGTCATTTTTGT
This sequence comes from Uranotaenia lowii, assembly GCF_029784155.1. Taxonomy (NCBI): domain Eukaryota; kingdom Metazoa; phylum Arthropoda; class Insecta; order Diptera; family Culicidae; genus Uranotaenia; species Uranotaenia lowii. The sequence goes on from NC_073692.1 coordinate 15,680,708, forward strand.
CATTTTTGTCATTTTTGTCATTTTTGTCATTTTTGTCATTTTTGTCATTTTTGTCATTTTTGTCATTTTTGTCATTTTTGTCATTTTTGTCATTTTTGTCATTTTTGTCATTTTTGTCATTTTTGTCATTTTTGTCATTTTTGTCATTTTTGTCATTTTTGTCATTTTTGTCATTTTTGTCATTTTTGTCATTTTTGTCATTTTTGTCATTTTTGTCATTTTTGTCATTTTTGTCATTTTTGTCATTTTTGTCATTTTTGTCATTTTTGTCATTTTTGTCATTTTTGTCATTTTTGTCATTTTTGTCATTTTTGTCATTTTTGTCATTTTTGTCATTTTTGTCATTTTTGTCATTTTTGTCATTTTTGTCATTTTTGTCATTTTTGTCATTTTTGTCATTTTTGTCATTTTTGTCATTTTTGTCATTTTTGTCATTTTTGTCATTTTTGTCATTTTTGTCATTTTTGTCATTTTTGTCATTTTTGTCATTTTCGTCATTTTTGTCATTTTTGTCATTTTTTGTCATTTTCGTCATTTTGTCATTTTTGTCATTTTGTCATTTTTGTCATTTTTGTCATTTTTGTCATTTCTGTCATTTTTGTCATTTTTGTCATTTTTGTCATTTTTGTCATTTTTGTCATTTTTGTCATTTTTGTCATTTTTGTCATTTTTGTCATTTTTGTCATTTTTGTCATTTTTGTCATTTTTGTCATTTTTGTCATTTTTGTCATTTTTGTCATTTTTGTCATTTTTGTCATTTTTGTCATTTTTGTCATTTTTTTCTTTTTTGTCATTTTTGTCATTTTTGTCATTTTTGTCATTTTTGTCATTTTTGTCATTTTTGTCATTTTTGTCATTTTTGTCATTTTTGTCATTTTTGTCATTTTTGTCATTTTTGTCATTTTTGTCATTTTTGTCATTTTTGTCATTTTTGTCATTTTTGTCATTTTTGTCATTTTTGTCATTTTTGTCATTTTTGTCATTTTTGTCATTTTTGTCATTTTTGTCATTTTTGTCATTTTTGTCATTTTTGTCATTTTTGTCATTTTTGTCATTTTTGTCATTTTTGTCATTTTTGTCATTTTTGTCATTTTTGTCATTTTTGTCATTTTTGTCATTTTTGTCATTTTTGTCATTTTTGTCATTTTTGTCATTTTTGTCATTTTTGTCATTTTTGTCATTTTTGTCATTTTTGTCATTTTTGTCATTTTTGTCATTTTTGTCATTTTTGTCATTTTTGTCATTTTTGTCATTTTTGTCATTTTTGTCATTTTTGTCATTTTTGTCATTTTTGTCATTTTTGTCATTTTTATCATTTTTGTCATTTTTGTCATTTTTTGTCATTTTCGTCATTTTTGTCATTTTGTCATTTTTGTCATTTTTGTCATTTTTGTCATTTTTGTCATTTTTGTCATTTTTGTCATTTTAGTCATTTTTGTCATTTTTGTCATTTTTGTCATTTTTGTCATTTTTGTCATTTTTGTCATTTTTGTCATTTTTGTCATTTTTGTCATTTTTGTCATTTTTGTCATTTTTGTCATTTTTGTCATTTTTGTCATTTTTGTCATTTTTGTCATTTTTGTCATTTTTGTCATTTTTGTCATTTTTGTCATTTTTGTCATTTTTGTCATTTTTGTCATTTTTGTCATTTTTGTCATTTTTGTCATTTTTGTCATTTTTGTCATTTTTGTCATTTTTGTCATTTTTGTCATTTTTGTCATTTTTGTCATTTTTGTCATTTTTGTCATTTTTGTCATTTTTGTCATTTTTGTCATTTTTGTCATTTTTGTCATTTTTGTCATTTTTGTCATTTTTGTCATTTTTTGTCATTTTTGTCATTTTTGTCATTTTTGTCATTTTTATCATTTTTGTCATTTTTGTCATTTTTGTCATTTTTTGTCATTTTCGTCATTTTGTCATTTTTGTCATTTTGTCATTTTTGTCATTTTTGTCATTTTTGTCATTTTTGTCATTTTTGTCATTTTTGTCATTTTTGTCATTTTTGTCATTTTTGTCATTTTTGTCATTTTTGTCATTTTTGTCATTTTTGTCATTTTTGTCATTTTTGTCATTTTTGTCATTTTTGTCATTTTTGTCATTTTTGTCATTTTTGTCATTTTTGTCATTTTTGTCATTTTTGTCATTTTTGTCATTTTTGTCATTTTTGTCATTTTTGTCATTTTTGTCATTTTTGTCATTTTTGTCATTTTTGTCATTTTTGTCATTTTTGTCATTTTTGTCATTTTTGTCATTTTTGTCATTTTTGTCATTTTTGTCATTTTTGTCATTTTTGTCATTTTTGTCATTTTTGTCGATTTTGTCATTTTTGTCATTTTGTCATTTTTGTCATTTTGTCATTTTTGTCATTTTTGTCATTTTTGTCATTTTTGTCATTTTTGTCATTTTTGTCATTTTTGTCATTTTGTCATTTTGTCATTTTGTCGTTTTTGTCATTTTTGTCATTTTTGTTATTTTTCTCATTTTTGTCATTTTTGTCATTTTTGTCATTTTTGTCATTTTTGTCATTTTTGTCATTTTTGTCATTTTTGTTATTTTTCTCATTTTTGTCATTTTTGTCATTTTTGTCATTTTTGTCATTTTTGACATTTTTGTCAATTTTTGTAATTTTTGTTATGTTTGTTTAATTATTTTCTCTTTTTATCAAGCTTCTGATAAAACTGCCAACTCATTCTTTAGAAGAACACTTTTTGTTCAGTTGTAGACGCTGGTTTCATCAACACAAAACTTCTCCGTAAGCCCCAAAAAACATCACGAATTATCACTTACGTTAGAGGTTTTGCGAACGTCATCTGTACCAATTATTTCGGGAAACATTCGAGTCTGATCCGGACAGGTGAAAATGACGAAGTTGTGTGATCGTCAATGGCCCCAAGTTCTTCGTCATAAAAGCATTCATGACGTTAGTTGTTAAATGTTTCCTCGATTCAAAGTAATTCTGGTGGATCACCGAGAAAGGGTGTAACTGGTGGTCAATTACATGTGCTTGTTGTAGATGACAGCGATTTGCGGTTACAAACTACTATTTTTTCTAACGAACCCATCACCATATCGTACTAATAGTCGGTAATCAGAGCCACCCCCCTTGCTCAACAGCAAAATAGAAAATCAGCCGAGGGTAAGTGCTGCTTGGCTCCATTGACGTATGTAGGTTCGGCCGACTTCCATTCATCGATCGATCACGATCAACAGACTCGGTGCTGCCACTCAGACACGAGCTTATGATTACAATCAATCGCGTCGAGTTGTAGCTAGAGGATTTGATTGGATAACATCAGGCGCCCAACCAGACTACAGCAGCAACTAAATACTTAAGTGCATGTCACTATTCATTGCAGGCCTTTTTTGTGTAGTAGGAAAAGTACTAGTGCATCATCACCTGAAGGCCGATCAATTTGCGGTTTGAGGTTACTTACGTATATTTGCGGGATTAAAATGATTAATCTGCTAAGGGCAGGTTATAGGCTATTACGTTTGAACCATCTGAATGATTAATGAATGGTTTTTGTTTTGTTTGTATTCAAGTAGTTGATGCTACGGATTATAATCTCAAGGAAGAGAGAAAAATTTAAATATTTGAACATCACAAATTACGGTCTGGCAATTATCATTTGCCAAATATTGCTAAAGGACATTATTCATGATGGTAGGCTCAATGGCCACTCGAACAAACAACAGGGTTTAAGGCCTATCGGAAAATCCTTGAGCTTGAGTTCGCTAATATTTCCGGTCCACCTACTGCCCCTCGTGGCCAATGGCTTGCATTCCGTGATTGGTTCGAGATAATCAACATTGCACAATGAACCAAAAGGAAGGTACTGGAAACAAGCATTACAATCTCACTGTACAGTATTGAGAACCTTCTTCTTTTATGTGAACCAATAACGATGCCGGCCAAGTCCATGTAGCCGATAGTGGTAAGAGAAGTGGAGAATGTGGAGATACGTTTAGCGGAGACCGGCTGTATGCCATCCCTCCAAGAATTTCCATGCTGAGGTGAAGGTAACTGTTGTGTGACATACCACACAACCATGCTAGGCGATTGAATCACTTGATACCTATGCTCCTCTTCTCCTAAGTTTCCTATTGAAATGACTGCGCTTCGTTTAGAAGCGGTAGAAGCGCAGTGAACCCCTATCAATCGTGACCTTCGCCTCAGGCCCATATTTCGCCCGATTATAGTTTTCGCCTTTCAGCCTTCTCGCTTTATGTTTGCGGCTCACATCTCTTATAGGCCCTTTGCTGTCGGCTAGCAGAACTTGTTGTTCATCGGGTTAGAGTGACTTGGCTAGGAGAATCCTCCTGGCCAAGTCACTCCGTGGGAGAGAAGGAGAAACCCTTAACCCCCACGATCGCCACTGCAACGTTATTTACGTTAAACTAAACGTCAAGATCACTGCAACCTCCTTCATATGACTAGCATTGCAATCAACATCAATAAGGCTATTTCTCCATTTTCGGCTGATGCAGATGTGGTCAATTTGATTTTCTGTTCGGCCATTCCGGGAAAGCCAAGTGACCTTTATGATGGTCGTAGGGGGAAGAGCGATCCACCGATCACCATGATATTGTTGCCACAAAATTCTACAAACAGCTCTCCGTTTTCGCTCATCTGTTTTAAACCATGGCGCCCCTTGATGCGCTCAAAGTCCTGATGATTAGAGCCAATTTTAGCGATGGAGTCGCCTAAGTAGATTTGAATGTCACCCTTCGGAATTTCCTCAAATACGTTGTTCAATTGACTGTAAACTGCCCTTTCTCCTGCAAATCGGCAACGTCAGCTGGCGCATAACACTAGACCATTGTAAGGTTTCTAACCCGTGTTCAACACCATCAACTTTTACACGAAGTGAATTTGACGATCGATTGGCATTCTAAGTAACCTTTCATTCGAGTTATGTTGCAGTTTGATACGTTGATCAGATATTTGAGCTTCGATTAACAATTTATGTCACTCTTTATGTGAGGTGTGTTGCAGTCTTATACGATGTTCAGAGATTTGAGCAGTAACATTTTATGGGACGTTCGTTGTAGTGTTATTCGATACCAATCATTAAACGACCTTTATATGTTATGTATAAGACTTTCCAGGAAAACGCCAAATGAAATCGTAAATGAACTTTTTTATACCGTGGTTGACTTAATGGAAATCTTTCGATTGCTTTGATTCAGTAGATTTGCAGATATTTAAAAAAAAAATGTGACTTATTAAACATTTTCATGACTACGTAGTGGGTATAAAATATTGATCACTCTCACTTTTTACACCGTTGAAACTCAGGCGCATAACTAGTTTTCGCAGTACGTAGAGTTGATTTCAAACAAATAAATAAACGCCTATCGTCTTCCAAATCTTGAACGTAAATTTAAGCTTTCCCGTGATCCTGGTTGCCGTTCGTACCATGGGGTAGAATCTTCTGCCATTTGGTTTCGAGCGAGTCAAATAATCTAAAAAATTGGAACTAATTAGTGGAAATCTGTACCAAACTTGTTTTTTTATTTCATTTTACCAGCAAATTAACTGGGAAACAAATTCTATTACAGCGGTCTGAAATCGGCGAAACACACTGATGTACGCGCCAGGTTGCTGACCAAAATGGAGAACGAAACAGACAAAGCCCCAGCCACTCTTCAGTTGCTTATTGAACATTGAGTTTCAACGCCTCGCCAATCTGAAGGAAGACACGTCGAGGATTGAACATCAATAAAGCTTTAAATCATCCGTCAATGCCGTCAGAAACATGAAAAGTGCACCGAGCGCGTCGCAGCAAAATTCTCCGAAACTACCCAAGTCACCGTGCTGGCAGTGCGGTGAAATGCATTTTGTGAAAGAGTGCCCATTCAACAACCATCTTTGGCAGAATTGTAACCGCACCGGCCACAAAGGAGGTTACTGTTCTCGCAATCACAAAAGCACCGCCAACATCTCAAGCACAATCCACCACAAGGATGATAAGAAGCGTTCCAGAATGAAGAAGCGTTCCAGCGCCTAATCCAGAGTGGTGTTCATCATCAATCAAGTTGAACATCGTGCAAGCCGCATGAAGTATTCAGTTCTTGTCAACGGACAGCCCGTTTCACTACAGATAGACTCTGTCAGTGATATATCCATTATTTCCACAAAAGTGTGGGAACAAATCTGCAAACCTATCATGAAGCCTTCTTCGAGTCAAGCTACAAATGCATCTGGTCAACCGCTAACCCTCCTTGGCGAATTCAACTGCGATGTAACAATCAACGACCAAACCCAGCAAACAAGGTGTTTCGTGACGTCGGTTACCGGTTTGAACCTGATAGGCATTGAATGGATAGACCTTTTTGATCTATGATCTATTCCGTTTAAATCTATCCGCAATCAAGTCGCAACATTTTCACCGGAAAGCAAGCTAAGCCAGAAGTTGATTCGATCGAGGAGAGAAACTCTCGAAGATGCTCTTCAAACGTCATCACTTCTACTTCTTTCGAAGCCAACTCGAGTGAAGCTCAGCTCCGTGATGAACCGCCAAATTGAAACAATCAACCAAAAACATGGTGCAATCTCCAAACAGTTCAAGCAAGGTGATACAGTTTACGCAAAGTTACATCACAAGAACTCTTGCTCCTGGAAAGCCGGGGTGGTCATCGAACGGATTGGCAATGTGAATTAAAACGTTCATCTTTAAGAATCTCAACGTCTCATCAGGTCCCATGCCAATCAGCTCCTCACACGTCCGTCCGAAGAGGTGGAATCCAAAACCGAATCTCCATTATCGATTTTCCTGGATGGATTTGGTCTTGAAATTCCGCAACTTGTACGACCTTACCTCAAGCCGATGAAACAGTGCCGGAACCAGCAGAACCCCACTCTAACTCATTCCTAACAGACGAGGATCGCTCGAGACTGATGAAGGGTAAATACTGGATGTTTTAGCGGGGGAGAAATGATACATCGAAGCAATCATGAAAACGTAAAGTTCGAGGCAATCCATGACTTTGACATCAAGCACATGGAGTGAAAATTTTGTTAGTTCAATGTTAGTCTTTCGCCCTCGCTGGCTGAAATAGAAGCGGCAATCATAGACATGAAATCCAACAAAGCACCTGGTATCGATTGCATCTCTGCTGAAATGCTGAAAGCCGACCCTGCCAAATGTTGCACCGTCTTTTCGCTGACATTTGGGTTAATGCAACATTCCCGGCCGACTGGATGCCGGGTATCCTCGTAAAGGTCCCGAAGAAAGGAGACCTGACGGAGTGCGATAACTGGCGAGGCATAACGTTGTACAACCCTCAAAGTACTCTGCAAAGTAATCCTTCACAGGATTCAGGAGAAAATCGACACTACATTCCGACGGCAACAAGCTGAATTCCGATCCGGACGATCATGTGAGGACCACATCACAACGCAACGAATCATACTGGAACAAATCAACGAATTCCAGGACTCTATTTTGCTGGTGTTCGTTGATTTCGAAAAAGCATTCGACCGACTTGACCATGAAAACATCTGGGCGGCTCTAAGGCGACGAGGAGTCCCAGAAAAACTAGTCCATTTCATCGAAGCACAGTACGTGCCATTTTCGAACAAGGTCTTGCACGACGGTGTCTTGTCCGAACCAATCCCGGTAATTGCTGGAGTGAGACAAGGATGTATCTTATCACCGCTTCTTTTTCTAATCGTAATGGATGAGTTTCTGGCTGGATCGATCGACTGTGCACCGAACCGAGGATTGCCGTGGAATCTTTCAATAATGGAGCAACTGAACGATCTGGCTGACGATATAGTTTTGCTTGCCCAAAGACAACAAGACATGCAGAGCAAACTCGACGACCTCACCGAAAGCTCCAAGGCAGCAGGTCTCAAAGTCAATGTCGGAAAGACCAAGTCGAGATCAACACAGGAATTCCCTCCAGTTACATGGTAGCTGGGCAACGAGTTGAGAAAGTGGAGTGCTTCCAGTATCTTGGTAGCCATATTACGCCTGATGGTGAAGAGAATCGAAACTCGGATCAGAAAAGCCCGATTGGCATTTGCAAATCTCCGGAACATCTGGCGCTCACGTCAGATATCTCTATGAACGAAAATTCGAATCTTCAATTCAAACGTCAAATCCGTATTGCTGAACGGGTGTGAAACTTGGTGAATATATGCGGTAACGTTGCGAAAACTGCAAGTATTTATAAACCGCTGCCTGCGGAATATCAAGGACCTCAAATGAGAAACTACATCGCCGGTGTCATCAAAGGGCGCTAGAAATCGAGATTCTGGAACGTAAGTGGACATGGATTGGGTACACGCTGCGGAAAGATAAGAAGGAGATTTGCAGAGAGGCGCTTGAATGGAATCCAGGGGACATCGAAGAAGAGGCAGACCCAGAAATCCTTGGCGGGGAAGCCTAGCCTCCGAAATCCGAACTGTCGAAGAGAGTCTTGACTAGGACCAAGTGAAGACGCTGGCTCCGGATCGTCAACAGTGGAGGTCTTTTACCATGGCTTTATGCACCGGAGGATCGGCGCCGGAACATTAAGTAAGTAAGTACGCTTTGCTTCTAGGATTGCTCTTCCGGTGTGTCATTGAAGCTTCAAAAAAAAAAACATCATCCGGTTTTAGTAAGTCTACAACATCGTTTGGATTTTCATTGCGACGGCTGATTTTTACTTTCAACTTTTTTGCAGTACGACTTCAAAACTTAAAGTAAAAAGTTCATTAGCCGATTGACGCAGGTCTTGAAACGAAATGCTCAGAAAGAACGAACTTACGTAACTCAAAATTCGAAATTATTCTCTTGGACCTTCTCTTGGACAAAAAGTTGATTTGTTAAATTGATCGACAAATATAGCCACTCAACTTTCCCATGTAATCGAACAAAACAAACTCATTTTATGGGAAAACCTTTTCCCGGTACCGCTGCTCCAGGTACAACGTCAATAATTGATTATACCGGAAAAAGATTTCCCGCTGCTGCTGCTGGCGAATGTCCTTCGAACAGACTTTTTGCACCGAATCGACCGGCCGGGATCCGGAGCCGGAGAAAGCTCATTTACGTACGTACATACACATCGAAGCTCCAACAAACAACCTACGCACTTTTCAGGGACTTTTTCCCGGTTTTTGTTATGCCCGGCCGGCCGCGCGCCCGTTGTTGCTGGAAGCGTAAAAAGGACCTTCGCTATGACCGTCATCACTGGTTCCAAGATCAAGGACTTGCGCACAAGGACTTTGGAGTTTTACCGCAATACTTCAGCAGCAGCATCACGAGGCTCTGGTTTTCATTCATAGATCCTGCGGAAGACACCGGTCGGTTTGCTGTCGTTTTACGTAAATGGATCCCTCGCCCCTTAGGCCACGCGTTCCGAATGACGTCATTCGGTGGTTCGACCTTCACATTGGGCTCTCCCATGTACCCGGCCTTTTTCATTCACGGTCGTCTGTACGAGAGATGGCTTAGGTATTGTTGGTGTGTGACTGTGCCACCCCAGTCAGTAGTCTCATCCCACTTTCTCTCTACTACTACGAACGCCGGGCTCCGATTCATTCACCGGCGAAATCCGGACCGGAAAAGTTATTTTTCCACGGCCATTGACGTAAGCAGCGAGCTGATCCTGGTGGTAGTAAAGCGTTTACCGTTGCTGCTTCGAGCGTTCTAGTGAAAAAAGGATGATGATGTGGATGTGTGTTGGTGTTGTGGAGGCTTCATTTCTACAACATGCGGGCCGCAAACGTGCTCATGACCGTGGCAAAGAAAACTGCCTTCAGCCCGTCAAGGACGTTGCGGCAGCAAACACAACACATCACATCACCCACAACCACACACCACCATCGCACATCATCGTCGGCTTGAATGAAAACGTGTGCCGCGTGTGGTGAAAAATCTACCCACCACCACCCTCAGAACAATATTTGCACAGCTTCAACCGAACCATGTGCTTCCTAAAATATCCTTTAAGCTCCCTGCTGGCTGGGATGGTGGGGCATAAAGGTAATCATCGGTTTCCGGTCCCGGAAGCCAAACAGGAATTAATGTTTTCCATTTGAAATCTAATAAATTTGATCGCTTTTCGAAGGCGTAAATTGATAATTGACAAGAAGTTTTGGGCGATTTTCAAAAAAAAGTGGGACGGAAATAGGGACCTGACAGCTAAACGCCGGAGTTATTACGTCAATTGGTGGACCATTTTCCGAATTCGAGGATGAATGGAACGCGTTTTGTTCGGATTCTGGTTCAAACCATCATCGGTAGAAAAGGCTCGATTTAATCAATTGAACCGTGGAGCAGTGGCACAATGATTAAATATTTATCGAACTGATTCCAACTTTTGGCAGATTTTGATGGTGAGTAGAAATAGGAGTGCCTGTTCAGGTTAAATATGGCTAACCTAGAAAGAAAACTTATATGCAGAGTGTGTCGGTCCTTATAATTCAAACAGCTGTAACTTGTCAACCACTTATTTGAATTTCACAAACTATTTTTTTTTTTTGAAACAACATCAACTTATGATTTTCAACGATTTAACTCATCGTTAAAAATTGGTTTAAAATGTTGTAAATGCGTTAAGTTTTACACTTTTCGACTGTGTTTTGAATTTTCAATTGTACATAAATTCGAAAAATCGTGCAAATTTATTAGTTTTGATCAAATTACATCAAATTTCCCATGCAATACCTTTTGTTGAGGTACAATAATAAAATTTTGTAACATGTATTTTTTATGGATCTTAGACTAACAACCTACTGCTCTTGATATTAAAAATAAAACTTCGGCAACGACTTTTAGCATGAAATCACGGACTAAATTGGAACTTGGAATGTTTCGACCCTTGCCCAGCCAGGTAAGTTGGCTCAAATTGCTAGAGAAGCTAGCCGCCTCAAGCTAGAGATATTGGGATTGAGAACTGGAGAACTGGAGAACACAAGACACAGTCCGGGCAAGTCCTGCTTTACTCAGGCATAAGAGGAGAACACGCTACTCGGGAACGAGTAGCTGGTTTCCTGTTGAACCCGCAGGCCCATGCGGCCCTTATTAGATGTGTTGAAAACGCAGTGGTGGAAAAGAGTTAATCTTTATTCGTTTTGTTCGTCAAGTCCTTCAATAACTTCTTAGAACATTAGTAACATCATTTTTTCATTTTCGTGTTATATTCTGAGCTAACCCCTCAGAATGTCTGGCAACACTGGTGAGTTACCACGCACCTAAATTGAGTTCTTTGGCTTCACAGTGTAATGATGTAAACATTTGTACCGTGTTTACCATCATCAGCTGTTATAATCGGTTCCATTGACAATGTTTTGGTTTCGCCGGTAGAACAGCAGATTTTCTCTGCTGTTCACAAGGGATTTCGTCCGGAATCATTTGAAATCGTGAGTATTAACAAGATGGGAACCGATAAACGAAAGAATAATCGTAGCTAGATTTATAACACGGGTTAGAAACCTTACAACGGTACAGTGTTATGCGCCAACTGACGTTGCCGATTTGCAGGAGAAAGAGCAGTTTTACAGTCAATTGAACAACGTAGTTGAGAAAATTCCGAAAGGTGACATTCAAATTCACTTAAGCGATTTCAATGCAAAACTTGGCTCCGATAATCAGGGCAGTGAATGCACCAGAGAGTGCAAGGTCTAGGAAAGTTAAGCAAAAACGGAGACCGGTTTGTAGAATTTTGTGGCAACAACAACATGGTGATCGGTGGATCGCTCTTCCCTTATCGACCATCATAAAGGTCACATGGGTTTCCCAAAATGGCCGAACATAAAAATAAGTTTACCACATCTACATCAGCCGAAAATGGAGTAAGAGCCTTCTTGATGTTGTAAGCATTGCTTGTCAGTTCATGGGGTTTGAGAGTTTCTCCTTGGCGAGGCAGTTCGCCAAGCCATCCTAGCCCGGCGAACAACACGGTGAAAAGTAAGTTCTGCTAGCCGACAGAAGAGGACCGATAAGAGATGTGAGTCGCAAATATAAAGCGAAAGGGTGAAAACTATAGCCGGGCGAAATGTTACGTTACAATGTAATGTGAGCGAGGGTTACGAACGACGAGGAAGTCAAGGTCAAGGATAGAATGATAAAACATAAAAGCATAACATAGAGCACCAACATTGTACAAAAACCGAGTGAAGATCCTTGAGTGAAGAGCCACAGGGTAGGGGTTCACTGCACTAATACCGAATGGCTAACAGCCAGTCTTACAATGTCCGCAACAAACGAAGCGCAGTCTTGGTATCTGACCATCACCTTGTCCTTGGTGAGATACGACTGTCGAAGTCGAAGAACAGTGACAGTGGTGGTAAATCAAGAATGCCTTTATCACGACGAGCCATGGTACTTTCGGTAAAGTGTGTGGAAAACGAAGTGAATGGATGTCTGATGAAATCTGGGGGATGGTCGATGATCGGAGAGAGACGAAAGTCGGAATTGAGCAGGCATGTACCGGGTCAGTCAAAGCAGCCGCCCGCTTACGATATGCGGAGCTGGAAAAGGAAGTTAAACGAGCTTGTAGACGAGACAAGAGAGCCTGAACAAACTCCCTAGCCGAAGAGGGAGAAAAATCCGTCGCCATTGGAGATATCCAATTACTGTATGACATTTCTCGCCGACTTATAGTGTTTTCGTTTATTTGCAGTGGCAACCTAGTTACCCACGGGTTTTGCCCTAGCTGCTGTTATTGTGTTCGTTTATCGATTCAGAAGTCCTCTAGTTTTGCCCGAGATTTGAACTTCAAGCAGGCGGTTGCACCCCGTAAAAGTTGTCAGTGTTGGGAGTAAACATAAGAGTGAATATAGCAACCATATATTTGCATCGTTCCGGGTAACGATTCTGTTTGTTTATTCAGAAAAAGTTTTGCCCCGCGCTTGTAGAGAAAACGAAAACGACATTAGTGGTGCAAGGACTAATGCAAGAGTGCCTCTGAAAGACGGAACAGGTCAGCTGTCAGATCGAAGAGATCCGCTCAAACACAGAGATCCGCTTTTGAACAACTCCTCCGAAACACGAATAGCGATGACCAACAGAACTCAGACCTCGAAGCGCCAACAGCAATTCGCACGGTCTTTCCGCTGACATCTGGGATTCTGCAACACTCCCGACTGACAGGATGTAGAGTATCTTCGTTAAGGTCCCGAAGATATGAGACCTGACAGATTGCGGTCACTTGCGTAGCATAACGTTGATCCGTACAACCCTCAAAGTTCTCTGCAAGGTGATCCTGAACAGGATCCAGGAGAAGATCAACGCTACTCTCCGTTGGCAACAAGCTGGATTCTGATCCGGACTATCAGGTGTAGGCCACATCACAACGCTACGAATAATACTGGAACGAATCAACTAACTCTAGGACTCCTCTCTTCTGCTGGTGTTCGTTGATTTCGAAAAAAAAACATTCGACCAACTCAACCACGAAAACATCTGGTCTGTTCATAGACCACGAGGTGTCTCAGAGGAGCTTGTTTATCTTACCGAAGCACAGTATGAAGCATTTTCGATCAAGGTCCTGCACGACGGTGTCTTGTCTGAACCAATCCCAGTAACTGCTGGAGTGAGACAAGGATGTATCTTATCACCGCAACTCTTTCTCATCGTAATGGATGAAATCTTGACTGGATCGATTGACTGTAGCCAAAACAGAGGATTGGCGGATATCCAGAGCAAACTCGACGACCTCACCGAAAGTTTCAAGGCAGCAGGTCTCAAAATCAATTACGGAAAGACTTATTCGATGGAAATCAATCGTCACTACAGCCAATTTTGTAATTAAAAAAAAAACAAACAATCCATATCCTTAAGTTTCAACAGCAATCTCATCTTGTAACACGGCTAAAGCTTCTCAAATCTGTAGGTGCCTCAAGTTTTTTTTAAACGATTATAACCATTAATGAAATCCGATTCCTAAGATTGGGCGTACTAACAAAATGTTACGTTTCTTACAAAATAATCAACAATCCAGCTTACAACGCCATTGTTCCCCACGAATCTACCCGGTGTTTCCAACGTACGATTCATGCGTTCAATGCATTGTGGTCACTCCTAGTCTTGTGCGCTGATAAGATATAGTAAGAAAACTGCATCTTACTTCGAGCTTATAGGTAAACAACAAAACCAGATCGAACCGGATGGCCAAACCGGACTTGAATCGAGTGAAACACAAAAAAAAGAACACTGATTCCAGCTCCAATTGATTCCGAAATTGTAAATAGCTCTTCCCGTTGTCCGCGTTGCAATCCATCATTTCTAGGAATACGCCACGCCGGGCCGCCCCTTCTGAACATTTGCTCGCGTGAGTGTCCCTGTATGAGTGGGAAAAGTTATTATTACCCTGGCCCCCACTGACTGTGGGCTGGCTGTGACTGGGCCGTGGAATGAAAATAAACGGGCGCGCGAAAATTGATAATCCCACGACCCCCTCACAGAGATCCTCGTACACTGACTGATAACAGCCCCCGCATGGCTAGTACTGCTGCGAGTAGTAACCAGAGATTATTTTTACTTTCTTTTCTCTCTAATATAGCTGCTGGTGCTACAACAATGAAGGAACGCCGGGTGAGCCTTAATTTGGCTGGGTCGAGTAGAGATAATACAGAGATAGAAGGAAGGATGAATACTTCCAGAAATACCGACCAAACAGATCATGGATGCGAGACGGGACGTACAGGATCTTGCACATGCGGCAGATTTATTTTCAACAAAATCACGACCCGGGTACGTGACGCAGTTCCATTTCGCTCAATGGTGAATTATGTGTGAGGAATTTGGTGATAGATGCATCCAGGATGCTGGAGAATTCCGAAATTGATTTTGGTTTTTGTTTCACCGTGCATGGTGAGTTATAGTTTACGCCTCAGTCGATAACCCACTGAGGATGCTAGCAAGTAGCTAGTGAAATACTAGTGTTTGGGTCTTTTAAATACTGTGGTTGAATTCAAAGGAATCATCGACTACTTTGAAATAAAAAATGTCATAAAATTTATTAAAAAAATACAATAAAAAGATTTAAAATGATAAAAATAACTAAATCATGATGGAGAATGACAAAAAAAACAAATATGACACAAAAAATAAATATTTAAAAAAAGGCTAAATGTATCTAAAACATGATAAGAAAATATAAAAAAACGGACTTAAAGAAGAGAAAAATTAACTAAAAATTGTGTTAATAATACTTAATAGTAATAGTTTTTTTGTATAATGAATGAAGACAAAGTTTAAAAAAAACCGTTCGACTTTGGGAGCCTTCGATTTAAGCAACACAAAATGTTCGAGCGTGTTGCCAAAATCGATTGAGGTCTGTATTTAAAATAAAAATGTATGTTGGTTGATGTTGTATTGTATCACCAATTAAGAACGTAAAGCGCTGGCTCCATAAATTGGCGACATTTCATGTTGATCAGACATCTATCAAACATCTTCCAAATGTCGGTGCCAGTACAACAGGAGGGTTGCCGATTGCCGAGGTGATTGTTGAATTGTCAGTCATAAAACTGTGACTGTGAAAAAGTTAAAGCCTTCGCATTCATAACAGACGCCTTCAAATGAGTAACCAAGCAAACAATCTCGCCTTAACCTTCAGTCAAATGAAGCGTCGGAATAATCATAGTCGCCTTCAGCCCGTCGTCGTCTTTTTGACTGTGACGGAATAATGTTTAGATAAGAAAAACATCTTAAGACGACGCCGAAAAACACTAGTTTCGTTATGGTCGTGGCTGAAAAAAAAAATCTGAAAATCAGTCCAGGATAGTTCGGGACCTGGACATTTTCGAACGTAACATCAACTGCCACGACCGATGAGAATTCGCTAAGGACTAGAAGGACAATATCGACTACGCGCAAAAAAATGCCTTTCATAATTATCTATTTAAAAATTCCTTTACAATATTGTAATTCCGCAATTGGTAGTAGTTTTTGAATCTGAATTTTATTTGTTTTTGACACTGGCAAAACGCCCAACAAGCAATCCAAATACACAAAATTTTTCGAATCATACATAAAATGCTTTGAACCGACGCCGTCAACTAGCTTGACGACCGTCGTTTGAAAAATAACATCCGTCACGTGAACAGAAATCCATGACGATAATCCATAGTACATGGAAAATAACAGGTAGGCCATTGCGCTTCCATGTGGTTTATCTATAGGTGGGGACAACCAAAAACTTTAGTGTTAGTTCGTTGTATCCATACAGTTGTTTATGAACGATTGTGACGTAATGCGACGCCGTCGCGCTCGCGAACTTCTGAAACGATAGCAACGCAGAATATTTGTTTTTTTATGTTCACAAGTTTTCGAAATGCCGTCGTGTTGTGTGTGCGGAATAAGTTTCTACGCGGTCAAAAAAAGAAAGCTCCCGATTTCATTTTTCAGTTTTCCGAAAAATGAAATAGTTCGAGCCAAATGGAAAACTTTTTGTGGTTTGGAGGAAGGAGCCGTTTGTTCCCGACATTTCGTTCCAACCGATTTCGAAAACTATTTTGAAGACGCTCGTTTATCATTGTGTAAAACTGGTAAGCATTCAATGAATTCAACCTTCCAAAGCCGTTCGGGTCAATATGACCCGAAGCGCACATTCAAATCATCATAACTCTTCGAGAAAAAATCGCAAAAAATTGATTTGAAAAACCTCCCTGGGGAATCACAAAATACACAATCTGTAGTACCACAATCCTGTGACCACCGAAAGTGCTCCCTCAAAAAATTCCGTGATTAGGCTGTTCGAGTCTATTGACCCATACCGATGAATTTTTATTTATTGTATAGATAATTTATTCTTGTTTCTCAATATCTAAAAAATAAATGGAAATATTCTACGAGATCACCAGTAGCTGATTCCGAATGAAAAAAGTCTCGAAAAAGAGCTCTTTTTAGAATGCTTATAACTTGTGACGGGTTCCAAATATTGCGCTGGTTTTTAATATTTGGAATTGTCAAGAATAAATCTATCCATGGATGTATAAGTTTTTGGTGATCCAAAGGAAGTTTCAGCCGCTATCCCGGAACTTCTGGCGGAAAAAAATTCTTACTTCAAAAAAGTCACCCAATTTTGGCTTTGCATTGCTGTATCTCGTTTATCAATGGACCGATTCTCCAAATTCATCGGTATGGGTCAATATTTGCGGCCAGGAGAACGTTCGTAAACTACAGGTCAAATTTATCTAAAATAGATTTGTACGGAAATTTTGCGAACAGCTTTGGAAGGTTAATGAAATTATAAAGAAATTGCTTATTTGAATCAATTCCTTTTTTTTAAGCTGTGCCGTCCGTGAAAAATGTTACGGAGTTAGAAGTTCTGAGAGTTCCGTTGGTCAAGCAAGAACTCACTGACGTAATTTTTGAGGTGATAGATAACCGAAATGCTCCTAACGACCAAATTGAAGAAAACGGCTTAGATGTTTCGGAAATTATAAATTTTGATATGCTGATACCCGAAACTAGAGTTGAAACGGATGGCAATGCAAAAAATTCCGAAACATTGGCAATTTTGGAGCGAACTTTAGAAAGAAAGAACCGTCAAATAAGGCAATTAAAATGTTGTGTAAGATTATTTTTACGATTGTTTTTGTAGTATTCTAAATATTAGCTCACTTTAAAATAAACGGATATAAATTTACATATTTACAGGTTGTGAAAAGGAATAAGTTTTTCAAAAAAAAGATAAGAAATTTGCAGCTCCAGGTTTGTTAATAAAAATTATCAATTCATTTCATTATAATGTTAAAAAACGTTTTTAAGGAATTGGCTAAAAATAAAAGGATTTCTGAATTAGAAAAAACAATTCAAGACCTGAGAGATACGATCCGCCATCAAAAAATGACCCTCGAAACTCGAGTGAAACAGGAAACACAACAAATTTTAAAAAAAATTCTAACAGAAAATCAAATTGATCTGATTCTTGGCCTTAAAAAAAGAGTGGCGTGGAAAACTCCGGAAATCGCAATGGCATTTGCTTTAAGGTAAATTTAATTTGAATCATTTGAAAAAAAATAAGGTTATAATATTTAGTACATAAAATATTTGTTTTTGAGCTAAGAATTGGGGGATTGAAAAATTATATTTTTTCTAATATACTATAATCAATGGCCAAAAAAACTAAGGGGAAAAAGGAGAGGGTGGGGATAGAGAAGGGTGGTTAATGGTCATGTGTTGTAAAAAGTGGATCCAGTTATTATTTTTAAGATATCTCAGTTACTTTATCGGACTTCAAATTTTATCGGTAAGCCATAAATCAATGTCTCTCCTCAGATTTAGAATTCTACATTTAGTTCAGAATGTAAAACCCTAATGTAGGTTAAAAAGTTGATATATAAGCTTGACGTTAGCAAACTTATGATGAACATAAAAAAGTTGCTTAGCTGTATACAGATATTGTTTCATATTTAATATTTGAATCTACACCCACTATTCTCAGTTGAAATTCTGGTATAAAAATGTTAAATTACAAAATTCTGATACAGAATTAAGAATTTAAATCACGATCATTCCGATTTCGAATTTAATTTTTACTTATATTTCACAATTAAGCTTTGAAGTACCGAACTAAAAAATTCAAATTCAAAAAATTTATAGTCTCAACAATAGGTTTCGAATTTGGGAATTCTGATTCAAATTTTGTATTCGAAGTTCATATTTTTCGGAAACTCAAATTGAGAAACCTGTTTTTAGATTAAATATCCAGTTCAAAATACATATTCAGACTTGATATTTCTTTTCGGAAAATGCACTCAGGATTCATGCAAGTTACGTACATTAGAATGAACAATTTATAAAAAATTAAAAAAATATGTAGCAGACTATTTAGCAATTTGATCATCATCAGCAAAAAAAACATTAGTTTTTTTTTTAAATTAATAATTCAATTGTTCTTTTTATCTAAGGTATCACAGCCAGCCAGCCTATGAAATAGTTAGATCAGAAATGAATATACCTCTACCATCATTAAGAAGTCTGCGAAGATGGGCATCCAGGTTAGAATTTCGAAAAGGTATTTTGGATGACGTTTTCCAGGTGCTGAAGATTGTCAGCAATGACCTCAAACCTGCTGAAAAAGTTGTCGTTCTCGCATTTGACGAAATGGCAGTACGTAAAACTATGGAATACGATAGGAAAGTCGACGACGTACTAGGTCCTTTTTCGGAGATGCAAGTGGTGTCCGCACGTGGCCTTTTTGCAAAGTGGAAGACACCGGTATTTGTAGATTTCGATTGTCGGATCAAAAAGAAGATTTTGGATGAAATCATCACACGTTTTCACAACGTCGGATTCCATGTGGTAGCTTGTGTTCATGATTGTGGAGGAGGAAATTTGGCGCTGTGGAAAGAAATCGGGATTGATTTAGAAACAGAAAAAACCTGGCTCGAACATCCTTGTACCAAAGACGAAGTATTTTTTTTTGCAGATGCTCCTCACATGCTTAAACTTTTCCGAAATTGGTTACTTGATCATGGATTTTATTACAATGGTAAGCTTTCTAATATCTGACTTAAACTGTTAACCATGACTATTGAATCACTTTAAATATTATATAACTGTTAGCAATTATTTTACTACTTACTTCACCTGACTTAGCAAAAACGGTTAAGAAGGAAATTTCAAAATTTCTGATGTTTTAAAATAAAATATTTCTTATATGGTTTATGGATCGTAAACTCTTTGGAATAATTATTCAATTTCTTCAGCAAAGTTGTAGATAAAGATAACCACTATTTAAACGTAGCTTAAATTTATTGGAAAAAATGGCATAATTGAACCGCATAACTGTTTTTATATAAAATGCTTTGTTTCAGGCAAAATGATCACCAAGAAATACTTGGAAGAGCTAGTGAAGAAAGCCTCTACTTTGAAAAATCCTGCGGAACCGGAAAATAGCACTGAATTGAATTCACTGTTTAAGTTGACTAGCAAACATTTAACTGCCAAAGGAGCAGAGCGACAATCGGTACCAATAGCTGCTCAAACTTGTAGCCATACAGTATCGATAAATTTAGCTCGGCATTTTAAAAATGAGGAAGAAGCACATGATTTGTCCAAGATAATAAATATTGTTGACAAATGGTTTGATGCAATGAACAGCTATAGAATGGATGAATCAATCCCGTCCAAAAAATGTTTTGGTCAAAATATCGAAGACCAACAAAAAGCTCTCAATGATATGTTACACTTTTCAAAAAACATGCGAACACTTTCAAAGCATCAATTACCCGCCGCTTCCCATTTACAGGTAACTAAAGTTATATATTTAATTAATTTAAAACTCATTTGGATAAATTTTTAGACATTCCAGAAAGGGATAATTGTCACATCTATTTCAATGTCGAAGTTGTATGAAAAGGTAAAAAAAAAGTACGGAGCTGCTTTTTTAATGACGAGGAAATTAAATCAAGATTTTCTTGAAAATTTGTTTGCAAATTTGCGCACGAATATGGGGGCAAATGATCATCCATCGCCGTTGGAAGCGTTGAATAGGTTGAAATTGATTGTTTTGGGAAGGCCTATCACTTCACAGATTAAAAGAAATCAGAACACATATGACAAGTTAAACGAAGAACAACTAATGGCTGTGTTTTTTAAAAAAACGATTGACGTTTCGCAGTCAAACGAAACCAATTATTTGAATGATTCGGAATCGGATTCTGAATCTGAAATTTGTGATAAAACTTGTACATTAAAACGCACTAATTCAGAAATTGAAACCAACAACAACGACTGCTTTTCAAAGCGTCAAAAACCTCTAGAAGAAGAAGACGGAGCCGAATATTTCTACGGTTTTCTAGCTAGATCTCTTAGAAATCAGCATCCTGAGCTAGGCAATTTTTCATATAAAAATGAACCCAATGAAACATATGTACAAGCTTTATCGCACGGCGGACTAACAGAACCATCTCCGATGTGGATTTCGACAGCAAATTTGATTGAAGAAACGTTCAATAAGATTCACAATGAAGGGACAAATTCTGAGCAACCAGGTTTTAAAAAAAAAACCAACATCACCAGAAGGTCTCTTCAAACACTTAAGAAAAAATTTGCCGACGTTCCAGAAAATGTTCTAAGAACATATGTTTCGAAAAGAATCAATATACGCATCCGATACCTAAAAAAGAAAATTAGGGAGCAACAATTTGAAAAATTTCGGATTTCAAAAATGAATATAAAAAATCGACGCTCATGTAACAAAAGAAATATCAAAAAAATCGAACAATTTACTAATAATCAAAGGTTTGAAGAACCTCTTAGCTGAATGAAACTATTATTTCAAAGTAGTCGAAGATTCCTTTGAATTCAGCTACAGTATTTGAAAGACCCAAATACTAGTATTTCACTAGCTACTTGCTAGCATCCTCAGTGGGTTATCGACTGAAGAAAGTGTATCATATCCCTCCCTTAAATTGTCCAAGCTAGGTAGCTCTGAATTATTTGTAGGTAAAAAGAACCTTCGAATGCTCGGCAAATGTGCCGTTGTCAGTTTCTTGGGCCTACCTACCCTTTTCTGGGTGTTGTCAGGTAGATTATTATTGTTACCCGCCCTATTTTGGGCGTTGTCAGGTAAATTATATTTCTTCCTACCTAAGAACTTGAACAGCCAACTATGACCTGGTCCGTTGTCTCCGTTCAACAGTTTAGCTGAATTTTGATTGAAAATTTCAATACTTTCCGCTACATCTAACTTCAGCGAATTACTGTTCAACGATCGAAGTAAAGAAATATTTTCTTGATCGATCAAATGGCCTGTTTCACAGATGTGTAATGCTACTGAAGATCTAGGATTCTGTGAAGGGAGAACTTTTTTCTTCGAATCTGATTTGGCAATTGCCAAATGTTCTTCGAATCTCTCTATTAACTTCCTTTTTGTTTGTCCAATGTATACCTTATCACAGTCAGAACAACTGATCTTGTACACACCGGATCTATGCAAAAGTTCCACCGGATCTTTTGTTGATCCTAAAATGGATTTCAATTGATTATTGGAACTACTAAAAACCAATTCAATATCAAATTTTGTTAACTTGGATCGTAATTCAAGAGCATTGAAGCTATTAAATTCCATCGATCTCCGTTGAAACTCGTTTTGAATTGGAGTTAAAGTAGTGAAGGATTTTCTCTGAAGAATTTTTTGTTTTTTGTTGATGATGGCTTGAATAGAACTGGATTGGTATCCATTCTTATTAGCCGTTTGGAAGATATATTGAAGTTCCTTTTCTTCCCCTTCTTTTGAGAGAGGAATCGAATTCATTCTGTGGATCATATGATGGAAAGCGGCCATCTTATGTCCTAATGAATGATTAGAGGTGCTCGGGATAACCCTCATAGTATTGGTTGGTTTCCTGTAAATCTCAAAATTGAAAAGATTATCTTCTCTCTTTATGAGAACGTCCAGGAAAGGGATTTTCTTATCCTCTTCCACTTCACAAGTGAACTTGATATTCTTATGTAAACCATTTATGGCTGTCAGGAGTTCCTCAAGAAAATCTTTGTTTACTACACAGAAAACATCGTCGACGTATCTCCACCATTTTTCGGGTAGTAAATCCTGTTTTTCAAGAGTTTCCTCCAAGTGAGCCATAAACAGTTCACAAAGAAACGGAGACAACGGGTTTCCCATTGGGAAACCCGTTGTCTCCGTTTCTTTGTGAACTGTTTATGGCTCACTTGGAGGAAACTCTTGAAAAACAGGATTTACTACCCGAAAAATGGTGGAGATACGTCGACGATGTTTTCTGTGTAGTAAACAAAGATTTTCTTGAGGAACTCCTGACAGCCATAAATGGTTTACATAAGAATATCAAGTTCACTTGTGAAGTGGAAGAGGATAAGAAAATCCCTTTCCTGGACGTTCTCATAAAGAGAGAAGATAATCTTTTCAATTTTGAGATTTACAGGAAACCAACCAATACTATGAGGGTTATCCCGAGCACCTCTAATCATTCATTAGGACATAAGATGGCCGCTTTCCATCATATGATCCACAGAATGAATTCGATTCCTCTCTCAAAAGAAGGGGAAGAAAAGGAACTTCAATATATCTTCCAAACGGCTAATAAGAATGGATACCAATCCAGTTCTATTCAAGCCATCATCAACAAAAAACAAAAAATTCTTCAGAGAAAATCCTTCACTACTTTAACTCCAATTCAAAACGAGTTTCAACGGAGATCGATGGAATTTAATAGCTTCAATGCTCTTGAATTACGATCCAAGTTAACAAAATTTGATATTGAATTGGTTTTTAGTAGTTCCAATAATCAATTGAAATCCATTTTAGGATCAACAAAAGATCCGGTGGAACTTTTGCATAGATCCGGTGTGTACAAGATCAGTTGTTCTGACTGTGATAAGGTATACATTGGACAAACAAAAAGGAAGTTAATAGAGAGATTCGAAGAACATTTGGCAATTGCCAAATCAGATTCGAAGAAAAAAGTTCTCCCTTCACAGAATCCTAGATCTTCAGTAGCATTACACATCTGTGAAACAGGCCATTTGATCGATCAAGAAAATATTTCTTTACTTCGATCGTTGAACAGTAATTCGCTGAAGTTAGATGTAGCGGAAAGTATTGAAATTTTCAATCAAAATTCAGCTAAACTGTTGAACGGAGACAACGGACCAGGTCATAGTTGGCTGTTCAAGTTCTTAGGTAGGAAGAAATATAATTTACCTGACAACGCCCAAAATAGGGCGGGTAACAATAATAATCTACCTGACAACACCCAGAAAAGGGTAGGTAGGCCCAAGAAACTGACAACGGCACATTTGCCGAGCATTCGAAGGTTCTTTTTACCTACAAATAATTCAGAGCTACCTAGCTTGGACAATTTAAGGGAGGGATATGATACACTTTCTTCAGTCGATAACCCACTGAGGATGCTAGCAAGTAGCTAGTGAAATACTAGTATTTGGGTCTTTCAAATACTGTAGCTGAATTCAAAGGAATCTTCGACTACTTTGAAATAATCGAACAATTTGTTAAATAAAGATGGTTTAATTGTTTTTATCTTAATTATTCTTATTTTTTATAAATACATGAAAGAAAATAATCGAAATTTTAAGAATAAATTTAATATAATATAACGTGAAATCGAGGGGTATAGTTTCATGGAAATCTATGTAGTTTATCTAGAAAAACCACATGGCATGGAAATAGGTTTCTTATTTTCATTGTAAATTCATGATGCAAATAATTTTCTGAGATAAAGTGTCTATAATTAAGCCAAAATGAAAATCATTTTCAAATTTCTCAATATATTAAGTTTGATTAAAAAATCTAGAGTTTAAACATAGGTATTCAACATTTCGCATAATATTAAATTTATGTTTCCTTGACTTTTTTTTATTTTTTGGCCTAATAAAGTACCTACTTTTAAAGATTTCAAAATATTTAATTCATTAAAAATTAAATTTGCAGTAATGAAACCTGAAATAAAAATAATCTCGTTGCTTACACTAGTTAACAATAAAACAATCGAAAAAAACAATTTTGTTTTTAGCATAAATTGCTTAGTCTCAAACTATCCCACTTGACAAAAAAAAATCTCAACGGATTCGTGGTTCATGCAATAGAGGTTTTAATTCAAATTTCATAAATAGGTTTGGAGATATTGTTTCAAGTTTTTAAAAAGCTATCTTTGGAGAATAAATTCAGGAAAGTCAATTGGTTTTAAAAGAATTTTCAATGCTTCTTATGAAATTTTTCAAACATTACTGTAAGATTTTGAGCGATAAACAAATATTCCATATTTTTATTTAAAAACATTTTTCTTTCGTATGTATACCATTTTTTTTTGTTTTCTGCAACCGAATTTAAAATATTACCGTTAATTTGGAAGAGCGAGGTTATATAAAAACAGTGATAGTTTCAAGAATTAAAAAATAAATATCAAAACAAAAAACTTGTAACTTTTGATTGCTTATAACATTCGACGGCCTTAAATGTACAGCACGAGATGTGTTCATTTAATTTTAAAATGGTCTAGGCGCAATTTCCAGGATGGATACCGAACATGTGATTCCAATTTAAGCATACTTTGTTTATGATTTGCGAACACATCGCCAGACGACGCCATTCAACAACAGTTGGCATCACGTCGAGACGCTCTTGAACGATTGTGACGTAGCAATCAAAACATTGAAAAAACTGATTCTCACACGCGTGCAATGGCAGTCTTGTCCGCACCTATAGATAAACCACATAGATTGCGCTTAACCTCACTTGAAAGCTCCGTGTATGTACACAGCATGCTTGCATACCAACAAAAATAGTTATGAAAATTTGGCAGTTTTATATAGAATGGCAATCAAAATTATTAATTTCTCCGTCGATAGCCATCCGATTCCTTTTAAAAGGGCCTCAGATGAAAGATTGATTCTTCAGGCTCATCGGAAACTATTTTTTGCTTTAGATTTTCGGATCTGACCTATAAATAATGAGCATTCAAAAGAAATTTACATCACCGTCCCTCTTTTTTGAGAGTAAACGATTAAATATTTTTTTCTTTCTATGTTCAAAATTCGATAAAGATGTAAAATACTTCATATTTCTGTAATAAAAAATCAATTTGTTTGAATTTATGTTCATACTGCACAAGAAAAAGACCACACAAGGCAAAATAATCACCAAATTTTAGTTTTAAATCGACCAAAAGCCCGTTGCATACTACTTTTAGCGATTTTGAAAAGCCAAACATTGTTCCTTGCATTAAAATGCATCAATGCATATTTTTGTCATAATTTTAATGATTGTCAATTTTAAGAAAAAATAGATTTTCTGAAAAATTCCATACATTTGCCCGTTTTTTCCATAACTATTTTTGGCGCCTCTTAACAATACCTTTAAAGAGAGCGGAATAGCCTACCTTGTATATTTCAAAGTACTATGACGATAATCAAGCTTTTAAAGTCCCTTGAAGCTTGACTAGTAGTCCAATGAGATTTGAAACGTGACGATGAAGGAAAATCAGCAACCATGTCAACTATGATGCTTGAAAAATGTCTGCTCTGCCAAGGAATATTTAAAGAAGGTAATGTCAAGGCAGCCCTGCTTTAGTATTAGTACATACTGTGACGTCACAATCACAAAAAATCTGTTAATTTACTAGGAAATTTGCCTTTTTTGTTGATAGCTCAGAGAATTTGCTAGAAATTTTCCACTTTTAAAACATGTTATTCTAGAAGAATTCTTGCTCTTCAAGATCGGTAAGAAAAAAATTGGATTTTCGAGTTTTTTCTATAACATATAATAGTGGATTTTCCCTACTCAAATTTGCGAAACTTTAAAATTAGTTCAAAATCTTCCATGAAACTGATTAAGTCAGTGCAGTTTAAGATCCTTATTACAAAAAAGTTATCAAAAACCAAACTTTTATACAAATCCACAATAATTTATTGGCATTTTAGTAAATCGAGTTAACAATCATTAATTGATGTTAATTGTTCTACATAAGAATTGTATAAGATAAACCGGTTGTATAAAAATCGTGACAATCAGTTGAACACTCAATAACTACCAGCTAGACCTTTTTAAAGGTAATTTTTTATTCGTTGTTGCACGATTAAGCTTCAAGACGACATTACATTCATTACTATAATGAGAAAAAAAAACATAATTCAATCTTCAAAAGACCTGAAAATTTCATAACATAGTGCAATGCTGCCTATATTTGATAATCGGTCTAATATGCCATTTTTTTTTCAAAATGGAGAAAATTGTGCCAATTGAATGCTTAAACTGTATATAATATCCCTACTTCATTAATTTTTCAAAAAATCCATCGGTGGAGGCATACAACCCTAAAGCAAAATTGTCTGATGTGCATGATGTGTTGAATCATCATTCGCAGCAACCAGTGTCTTCTTATAGAAAGTTTTTCTAATCCCTTCTTGTTGTGATCTTGTGGCTTGGTGATTATGGGCGTGAGCAATCGCAGCAATATTTGAAAACGTATGCACATCAGGCAAATTCAGAGCTATTTGTCAACTTTTGTTCACGTTATATTTGATAAAGTGGCTACTGAGATTGAAATTAATTCTTTTCATAAATTCTTTATCTAAATTTGCAATTTAACTTACAATTTAAATTTACAATGATTGTTTTGGGCTTAAGATATAGCTCAGTTGGCAAGTCTGTTGTCTCCTGAGCCGATGTCCGCGAGTTCGAGCCCAAAAGTAAACATCGAACACAGCTGTACCGGATAAGTTTATCAATAACGATCCGCCAACTGCAACGTTGATAAAGCCGCGAATGCCATAAAGATGGTAAGACATGAAAGTATTAAAGGTGGAAAGATCAAAGCTAGAGCGCTTTGGGTAGAAGAAATTGAATAACGAGTGTTAAATAAAAAATGAGAATTTTTTTCAATCACATATAATAAAATTGTTATTTTTTTTTCATCGATTTCAGTATTTTTTTATTAATAACATAATGTATTTTCTTCAAAAAAATGTCAGTGAATGTTTGAGTAAGGGCCGTGGTCTGATGTTCGACGCAACTTTGTCGCGATGCTCTTACAAGAACGTTGTACGGCACTTATGTCCATTTTCCGGATACAATTCCGGATTCTTGTAGTCAGTTGCTTCGTGTCCTTGGCCCTCCAATTGTTTTTATACACTAGGGCACTGAGTGAGCCAAAGAAATCCTCCATTGGGCGGCTCTGGGGCAAGTTTGTTGGGTTACGATCTTTCGGCAGACAGCGGAAAATAGCTTTCGTCATCCAGAACAAATGACGTCCCGTGGTATTTTTTGGTCATCCACCGACACTGTGATTTAACCGTCTCAATCTGCTCCTCCGTGTACTCCGCCGCTGCTCCGGGAGCAGCCATATTTCCGACCGGCGTCACGCAGGCTGGTTGCGTCCTTTTTTGTCAAACAGCTTCTTTAACGATGTCTTCCTCCGCTTCGTCATTATCGTCACCGGACGACCACTTTCGATCTTCCGCTCTACGTTCAGGGAACTCAGGATACGATATACCGTACTGACAGGTACATTTTCTTCCATAAAATGTGCCACCGTGAACTTTTTTCTTTGCTGGAAATGCGTTTCGTAGAACCGTACAATGCGTTCGCGGAGCACGTGCTGTTTCGACGCCATCTTTGCTTTGACTAAATTCAAACTAGCAAAACCAAACACGCCTACTGTTTCTAGGGAGCCCGAAGAGCAATTTTCTTGGATTAGTTGGTGAAAATGAAAAATCAATCGTTTCGCAGAATCTTTATAGGTCTCACTGGTCCGATTTTGGTTTCACTGTGATGTGGTGATACAAATTGTGTTTGATCATATATGTACTAGGGTGGCAGCCAAATGGGCCAAATGCCTTGGAAATGCATGAAACGTCGAGATCTGGTGTCATCTCGATAAAAATATTTGGTCGAAAATCGAGTTTTTGGGGATTTAACCTTTTTCTTTTTAAATCCGACTGTTTCACGTAAAATCCCAGAAAGTCAAATTTTCTGCATATTTTTATTTGAGATAACACCAGTGTAGTGAACTACCAATTTGAATTCCGAGAATTCCCAATGGAATTTGGAGGAATTTTCACAAAACTATTCGAAGCACAAAAAACTGCGACTTTACTTCCCAAAATTATCTAACAGAATGATCGTTTTATCGTTTCTCACTCTCTCTTTTCGATGGCATGAACGAAGTGCATGTGATGATTTGCACGCTTAATATTTTTCAGACAGTTAGGATGATAAATAAAGTTTGAACTAAATAAAATCGCCAACTAAAACGTTTCTCACACAGGTTTTTGGAAATGCCTCGAAATTTAACGGATGTTAATTCTTATTCATTACTGATGCTTTTAATTTAATTTGTATTCTCAATCCTATCTACTACAACCAGATCTTGCCGTTTCATGCATTTCTATTCTAATTCATTTGACATCAAATTAAAAATTTCGAATTTCAGAATTTCCTTTGGCTACCCCTTACGTGCTTTTTAAAATTTTAATGTCGATTTTTGACAAAAGTTTTTGTTTAGAGATAACACCAGATTTTGACGTTTTAAGCATTTTTAAGTAATTTGGCATCAAAATTTAAATTTCGATTTTTCTGATTTCCTTTGCTCCCCTCTATGGTTATTTTTGAAGGTAAAAAAACTGAAACCTTGAGTGCTTTGAGGTACCCCTAAATCAAATCAGATTGAGCTGAATTTTGCATAGGACAGTTTTTTGAGCCAATCTACAAAAAAGTATATGGTAGATTTTGAAAATTCGACCATGAAATTTTTCCTATACATCCATTGACAGACTAATGTACATAACTTTATTTTTTTCATCTCTCCTTCAGATGGCGTGTTTCAAAAACATTTATTCTAGAACTGCTGATTTTCGAAGCAACAACTACCCAATGAAAACACCCCGATGAAAATCTGTCTCCCAACAAAAATAAGATATCACACTCATGTAGTAGGTACTGTTGCCAACCGCTCATTCGAATCTGCAAATAAACACCATCATCACAGCCGCACTTTTTTTTTCTTGCTCATTATTATTAGGCTACCCCGTTGCCCTTTTTTCCTCTGAAATAACAGCATCGTCGAAGCGTTTTATCGCCATATGATGAGTTTCATCTCGCGAACGTTCTATATTTATAAGGAAGAGCGACGATGATCTGAGTTATGCGGTTGGTGTGAGTCGAGTGTGTGGCTAAAAATACGCCCCCAATCTTCGGAGAGTCGAGTCGCGTCATCAATTTAGCAAGCAAAAGCGTGAGCATCACCGGATCCTATACAACAGTCACCATCAACATCATCTTTTTCTTAACCACAACCGCAACCACAAATGGCGTCGTCGCACAGTTAGTGAAACAGGTTTCTTCCGAGAATTCATCAAGCTTTGGGTGTAAGAAAATGCTCCCCAAAGGTCGTTGCCAGACAAGCGTTTCGCCAAACTCGACGCTCAAAAAGTTGGGGGCTTTACGTCATCGATTCCGTTTGAAGGTTTGAAGATGTTATTATTCTGAGAAGTAAAGATGAATATTTAAAAAAAAAACAAATATTTATCTCATTTAAACAATCAGGAATAACTCTGGAAAACTTCCTTGTTTTTGTAATTTTTGTCATTTTTGTTTCATTTTCGTTATTTTTGTCATTTTTGTAATTTTTGTATTTTTTGTCATTTTTGTAGTTTTTTTTTGTATTTTTTATAATTTTGTCATTTTTGTCATTTTTGTCGTTTTTGTCATTTTTGGTTTATTTTTGTCGTTTCATTTTTGTTATTTTTGTTTTATTTTCGTTATTTTTGTCATTTTTGTATT
>NC_073692.1:15711435-15745223 GCF_029784155.1 Uranotaenia lowii
CAGCAGTTACCGGGATTGGTTCGGACAAGACACCGTCGTGCAAGACCTTGCACGAAAATGCCTCGTACTGTGCTTCGATGAGATGGACTAGTTTCTCTGGGACCCCTCGTCGCCTTAGAGCCGCCCAGATGTTTTCATGGTTAAGTCGGTCGAATGCTTTTTCGAAATCAACGAACACCAGCAGAAGAGAGTCCTGGAATTCGTTGATTTGTTCCAGTATGATTCGTAGCGTTGTGATGTGGTCCACACATGATCGTCGAGATCGGAATCCAGCTTGTTGCCGTCGGAGTGTAGCGTCGATTTTCTCCTGGATCCTGTTCAGAATCACTTTGCAGAGTACTTTGAGGGTTGTACAGATCAACGTTATGCCACGCCAGTTACCGCACTCTGTCAGGTCTCCTTTCTTCGGGACCTTTACGAGGATACCCTGCATCCAGTCGGCCGGGAATGTTGCAGTATCCTAGATGTCAGCGAAAAGACGGTGCAACATTTGTGCTGATAGGGCAGGGTCGGCTTTCAGCATTTCAGCAGGGATGCAATCGATCCCAGGTGCTTTGTTGGATTTCATGTTTTTGATTGCCGCTTCTATTTCAGCCAGCGAAGGCGCTTCCGAGTTGACGCCATTTATGCGACTTACTGTTGGCGCTTCGAGCTGCAGATTCTGTTGGCCATCGTTATTGTGACTCGGAAGAGTTGTTCGAAGTGCTCAGTCCATCGTTTGAGCTGATCTGTTCGATCGGTCAATAACTGACCTGCTCGGTCTTTTAGCGGCATTCTTGCATTAGTCCTTGCACCACTGAGGCGGCGAGAAATGTCATAAAGTAATCGGATATCTCCATTGGCGGCGGCTCTTTCTCCCT
The DNA here is from genome assembly GCF_029784155.1 of Uranotaenia lowii. Lineage (NCBI taxonomy): Eukaryota > Metazoa > Arthropoda > Insecta > Diptera > Culicidae > Uranotaenia > Uranotaenia lowii. Next base: position 15,712,296 of record NC_073692.1, read on the forward strand.
CTTCGGCTAGGGAGTTTGTCCAGGCTCTCTTGTCTCGTCTACAAGCTCGTTTAACTGCCTTTTCCAGCTCCGCATATCGTAAGCGGGCGGCTGCTTTGGCTGACCCGGTACATGCCTGCTCAATTCCGACTTTCGCCTTTCTCCGATCATCGACCATCCTCCAAGTTTCATCCGACATCCATTCACTCCTTCTTCCACAAACTTTACCGAGAGTACCATGGCTCGTCGTGATAAAGGCATTCTTGATTCCACACCACTGTTCTTCGACTGTTCCGTCTGTCGGCAGCTCCGAGGCTCGGGATTCTAGCTGTTCAACGTATGCCCTTTTCACCTCTGGATTCTCCAACCGGCGGACGTCGTATCGACACCCGACTTTCTCCTCGCGCCGTTGGACACGTGCAACTCTCAGTCGTATCTTGCCAAGGACGAGGTGATGGTCAGATGCAATGTCTGCGCTTCGCTTGTTGCGGACATCAAGAAGGCTCCTTCTCCATTTTCGGCTGATGCAGATGTGGTCAATTTGATTTTCTGTTCGGCCATCTCGGGATACCCAAGTGACCTTATGTGCTGGTCGATGGGGGAAGAGCGATCCACCGATCACCATGTTGTTGTTGCCATAAAATTCTACAAACAGCTCTCCGTTTTCGCTCATCTGTCCTAGGCCATGGCGCCCCATGATGCGCTCAAGGTCCTGATTGTCGGAGCCAATCTTTGCGTTGGAGTCGCCCAAATGGAAACTTGGAAAACTTGATAAAAAAAAATTAACGAAGTCTGTGTAGAGAATATTGTATATAAAGGGTGATACGGTCAAAATTTGGTCAAGGGAAAACGCGTGTAAATCGGTGAAATCGTTTATTTAAAAAAAAAACAAATGAAATTTCTTTTTCAAGTTTAATTAGTATAAAATTCAGGAAAAATATTCAGTTAGGCTTCCGCTTTTCCAAATCCGAATTGCCGGGCCTTTCGCTTAACCCCTGCCATCAGATTTTGTACAGCCACCTTGCCCACCTTCTTCGCCGCAGAAAGCCAGTTTGGGTCCTTAGCAGTTTTTTTGGTCTTCTTTAGGTTCCGCTGGACAATAGGCCAGTATTTCTCAATTGGGCGGATCTCTGGCGTGTTGGGAGGGTTCTTGTCCTTGGGAACCACCTGCACGTTGTTGGCGGCGTACCCCTGCATGGCCTTTAACCGTAATGGCAAGATGCCAAATCCGGCCAAAACAGTATGGAACAACCGTGTTTCTTCAGGAAAGGCAGCAGACGTTTATTCAAACACACTTTCACGTAAATTTCTTGGTTGACAGTCCCGGAAGCTATGTAAATGCTGCTTTACAAGCCGCAGGTTCTGATGGCTTTCCAAACCAGGTATTTCTTCGCGAACTTTGACAGTTTCATGTGCTTGAAAATATCTGCTACCTTTCCCGTTCCTTTTGCCGTATAAAACTCCTGTCCCGGAAGCTGCTTGTAGTCGGCTTTGACGTAGGTTTCGTCGTCCATTACCACGCAGTCAAACTTCGTCAGCATCGTCGTGTACAGCCTCCGGGATCGCGCTTTGGCCGTCGTATTTTGTTTATCATCGCGATTTGGAGTCACTACCTTCTTGTAAGTCAATAGTCCGGCTTGTTTATTGGCTCGATGCACGGTTGTAGACGATACACCCAGCTTTTTGCGGCATCTCGGAGAGAGAGGTTAAGGTTTCGCTTGAAACTACCGGCAACTCTCTTTGTCGTCTCAGCGGCTTCCGGTTTTCGATTTCCCCCCAGACTTCCTGGCTGTCGACAAACGTTCCCCAAACACTTTAATTACATTTGTAACGGTTGATTTGGCAACTTTAAACGATTTTTCCAGCTTTGCTTGCGAGTAGCTCTTCTTCCTTGGACGGCATTTTGACAACTGAAGAGTGAATTCCAAAATCAAAATAGGAGCAACATTCTACACACACTCACGACTCACACACCTTCAAAATGAGGGGTGTTCAGGTTTTTTAAATGCAAAATTGAAAGAAATACGTCAAGTTGATATTGACCAAATTATGACCGTATCACCCTTTAGATAGATAAATATTAGTTTAATCGAAATCAGTTTATTAAGATTATTAAGTTAGCAATATTCAAATTCGTATGAACGACCCTGTACGGTTGGTTTGATCGATTTTAAGAACATCGATACGATTATCAAGAATGACAGTTAGAAGAGAGGATATCAATTAAAAATATTCATAGTACAACACTTGTTGAAGAGAGTGAGAGAACAGCGTGAAATTCGAACAGGAAGGAGCAGGGATGCCAACATTTTTTTTTTTTCAAAATCAGGAAACAGGCGAAATAAAAATCAGGCAAAATCAACCAGCGTTAAAGTAACGGACATTTCGCTCAAAGTGATGACCTTTTTTTTATCATCACACCACATTTCCACTCTTATATGTGTTGTGAGCCTACTTGGTTGAATAATTCTAATGCATCAAGCAATCGAAAGATTCCATTTAAATCCCTTTTTTAAATAAGAATTAACGGGAATCTTTCGATTGCTTTGATTCAGCCACATTTTCACTTCAGCTATGGTACCAACTCGAGTTCCTTACTACCCATTTTTCATGACATTCGCAAAGATCAGGCAAAATCAGGCATATTTTCAAAAATCAGGGAAATTCAATGGCTTATGAGGTTATCAGGCAGAGCCTCGAAAAATCAGGCAATGCCTGAAAAATCAGGCACATTGGCATCTCTTATGAGGAGATAGGCTTCAGTTAATAGAGCGAGCTTAGAAAGTACGGATCGGGGGTTCAGTTAGTGAGGTTTCAAGAAAATTTGTGAAAATCGAAGTGGAAGTAAACGTGTCCGAAAAAGGCATCGATCAGTCACGACAGTCTGTACCTGTTAGCCAGCAAAGATCTAGCGTTCCAATTCATAAAATTTAAACATCTTTTTGGATCCATGACGGATTCGTCAATTCATAACAATTTTGTTAGCATAATTAAAAGAAGATTGAAAAGCTTCAAACATTGAATTAGCTTTCAACATAAGTGCATCATTTCCATTAAATTTGGATGCAACAATTTTTAATTTTTCCTCAGTGCTTTAACCCACATCAACAAAATTGTTAGGATCAGAAAGTGAAGGAGAAGAACAGGTATTGAATTTTTAGGAGTGTGCCAAGCATTCGCATGTACGTTGAGACTTGTTTTTTTTTCCATTAGTTATACTTGAAGCGGGCAACCCATTTCCACGCACCTCTGAGAACGTTAAACAACGAGTCTGTGGTGCTGAATCAGCACAGGTAACATTAAAAGCACTTCGAACATTACCAAGACGTGATTCTAAAGTAGGCCGAGGCTTACCGCGAACGGGCAGATTGTTTGTCGGCCTGACATGTGAAGATGGAAAAAGAGGAAGGAGGAGAATAAACTTTTCTGACAACTTTGGGATTTTTCCTTTAAAACAATAATTTTTGCCCTAACGGGACAGCCTATGGAGTTAGAGGAATGATTACCTGTGCAATTCGCACACTTGAAAATTCTGTTTGTAGTTTATCACCACCAAACAAGCATTTAGATTTTGCATGATCGAATGAGTCGCAAAGCATGCATCTGGCGTTCATTCTACAATTTTTAGTGCCGTGACAAAAAGCTTTACAACGTCGACATTGCGTAATGTTTTGAAGGAAATTGGTAGAAGATTTTCGAAAAGGTTCAAATTTGACTCGACGATGAAACATAAGACGAGCCTTTTCAAGAATTTGCAAAAAATGAACTTGATCCTTTTTTAAATGGATCAAATAAAGCTCAGGAGCAAAACCAACACTACTGATATTATTCGTGTTGGTTCTTTTCCTCATTTGAATTACTTGAATTGGAGAAAAACCTAACAAAGAATTTAATTCAGTTGTGATCTCATCCGGTGTCTGATCGCCGGTGAGACCACGAAGTACAACTTTAAAAGGACGATCACTTCTAGATTGATTGATGTTTTTTATTATTCAAATAATTTAAAACTTTTTGGAAATCATCAAAAGATTCCGCCATTATACGGGCAGTTCCTTTTCGACCGATCTGAAAAGAAATCTTCACATCCTTGACGGAAGTAACGATTTCTTTCCGAAAGGCATTGAAGTCAGGAATTGTGACCGTAATTGGTGGAACCTTTTCGTTTTTAAGAGTATAAGAAGAAGGTTTCTGATTACTCTTATCAAAATTAAACATGAATATTTCCTTATCACCGATGTGATGAAGGACATCGAATGAATTGGAAATTTCAACTTTTTTGGGCGATGGTCCTGAATTAGGTTCGGCAATCCGTTTTCTTCCGGCTCTTGAGCCGGCCGATGACTTCCCAATGCTGGAAATAAACGAGAAAATATCAATAAAAGATAATGAAAAAAATTTAGCACTGAAAAGTGCTGATTGAAAAACAGGTAAGGATAAAATAAATAATGTCAAATGTTTCTGCAGGAACACAGCAACGATACGATGCTCCGGCGTACGTGTTGACGGCTCAACGGTACAGATGGAAGTGAATTTTTAAAATGATGTTGTAGGAAAATAGTGTGTAAGTGTGAATAAAAAAAAATGTATCTGATTCATACTTGTCTAAAGAGGAACGAATGTGCTCCAAAATACCCCACCTTTGGTTTGAGCCAAACACCCCAAACACGAACCAACCGGCTGACGACGTGATGGTTCAGTTCAAACCCATTTGCTGACTGACTGACTGACTGACTGACTGACGACGGTATCCTCCTCATGCGATCCGGTTTGATCCGGATCGTAAGACATCGGCGACAAGTGGAAGTTATAGCGATATCGCGCCATGGCATGGACCGGCAAGTTGAAAGAATCCCATTTCGCAATCGCAATCGCAACAATTTCCAAGGTGTGCCTCGTATTTTTTTAAACTATTTACTGAAGATTGGGTAACAAGATATATCTATGTAGTTAGTTGAATAATAAATTGTGAAAATTATTTTGAAAGTAGTTCATCTTGCTTTATACCTTATTCCTTTTTGTTTTCAATTTCAATCAAAACTCAATCGAGAAAAAAACCAAATCATTCGTTTAACAATGTAAGCGAGCAGCCAAGTTCCTGATCCGGTTCGCAATTCGGCAGCTAAAAATATCCACTGCGTGACTTCTATCAATAGATTTTAAATTCCCCATACTACGCTTCATTTCGCGCGTGATGTGTAGCTTTTAGCCTGCGTTGAAGCAACGCCCATTCTAAAAAGATGTTTTGATGGGGCTAAAAAGTCATGTTTCAGAAACACTCAAATTAATCAAAACTAGTCAGAGTAATCTTCTTAAAAGATGATCGCTCAACAATATTGTACATAACCGTTCGAAGTGTGAAAATCTATTCCGCTTCGAGTGTTTATTTGCCTTTATTTCTTAGAACTCGCAGACCAGAATTGAAGCGGCCACACGCTGTTTTTGTTTACACACATTTAGATATAGGTCAAGGCAAGTCAATGCTTATAGATAAAGAATTTGGGAAGGCGGATTTTTAGTGGGATCTACTTATGTTCGAAATGGTGGAACCAATAATCGTGACAATAATGGTATTTATAGGATAATGAAAAAATATTTCTACAATTAAAACATGACCAAATTTTAAAAATTTCTGATATACCACGGGTTTGAAAGAAAAAATAAAAAAAATCAAGAACCATTATTATTATTATATCATTATATTATTATTAAATTATATTATTATATTATTATATTATTATATTATTATATTATTATATTATTATATTATTATATTATTATATTATTATATAATTATATTATTATATTATTATATTATTATATTTGAAATTTTCAACTTTTTTTTAACTTTGTATGCTTTTTTATGTATAAACTCATATAAACATATCACTTGGTTCGAGAAGTTAATCTTATTTGTTATTTTTGTTATTAACTTCTTCATAGAAATTCTGATAAATGTTTTAAATTCCAATTTTTTACGAAATTAATCATAAAGAAGAAAAATGAAGACTACAGTCAGGTAACCAACCTTAGTTCTCCCAAAGGTCAAAGGAAAGCGCTCAGCGGGCTTTTGACCTACTTCTTATCTGCAGCTTTGATAATCGAAAGCTTTCAACCTGACATCTTGTGGTGGACACCGAAAGCAGCATAGTACCGCTTGCTTTGTGTTTCCAAAGTTGTGATGCTTTTGGATGCACATGACGAATGCTAGTATGAAAAACTTTGGAGTTTTTCAAATGATCGCCTTTTGAACATTCATAGGTGTATGAACGACCCGAGCGCGGAATCTGGATTTGCTGTCAAAACCAGTCAATAATTTTTTGCTTTTGAACAGGAATGAAATTTTTCGTTAAAAATTAATCTTTTCAAACGATTTCTAGCTAAGTTAACTATTTGTCTGATAACAAAAATAATTATTGAGAACATTTTGAAGTAAAAAATCACATGTACCGTAATCCGGGGTAATATTGATCACTTTTTTCAATATATTTCGATTGTTTTTTCTGTTAAGGGGAATGTGGCATGTTTTATATTATTAAAACCAGTACTGGACTCCTATAAACGCAGAACATGGATGCAGAAATTAATTAGACCTCTTTAAATTTGATTAAAAACATCGTTTTCGTCTCTGTTCAGAATTTGACGCTTTGGGGTGACATTGATCAGTCTCTAGTCTGACGGTTTTAACGAGTTTTCTTGATCATAAAGGATAAAAAACACCTTCATTATATTTAAAAATGCTAGTTTATCAATATAACCTTGATTTTTAACGTTTTATTTTTAAAATATTTATAATCGAAAAAAGAACTATGATGCTGCCTACATTTAGGGGCAAAAATAATTATAATTGCTAATTAGTTAGAGCTTCAAAATACAAATGAAATTTTATCTTCACACATTCCTAAGGCCCTCCCACTACTTCCATTTTCATTTTTTTTTTCAAAGTTAACGAATTGATAAGTTTCCAATCCAATTACGGGCTTACTCTTGGAAAATGTTCTTATTTTTTAAACATCAAAAATTTATCATTAAATGACTATAAAAATAGCACTCTAACTGTTCATATACAAAGAAGAAAAGTTGTGCTTTCACATTAAACAACCCGTTTGCTTCTAAATGCTTTTTGGTATCATCATGAGAGCTGTTTGTTTGCGAGCCTTGGAAAAATAGATATTTTAAGATTTTGAAATTAGATTTTTTACTAACAGCAAAAAAAATTGAAATATAAACCAAATTTTTCCTATTTGATACTCAATTGATAGGCTTTCAAACGTAGAAAACAGTTTTTAAAAATTCAAACTAACGACTTATTGATGATAATGTGCAAAAATGTTTTGTTGGTCAAAATTACTCCGGTGATCAAAGTTACCCCGTTTTACGGTACCTACGTATGTACATTAGATCACTGCAAGCTTTGTATGAAAATTTCAAATTTATACATTTTCGCCTCCCATTACTTGTTTTGGTAATTTTTACTGCCACAAATAGCAATTAAAATTTTGGAAGCAATTTATTCAATCCTGCGTTAGCAAAACAAGTTTTATATTTGTATGGAAATTTGTATGGAAAAACAAAATTTTCCATTCAAAAAACGCCAGAGATGTACTGAAAGTTCTTAAAAATATATCTTTGGATTTTAAATATTCCTTGATTCTTGCTGTTCATTTTATATAAACAAACCTTAAACCTAACTTTAACCCCGTAAAAGAAATTCGATGTAATGCAAAAAAATATTTATTTATAATTTTAGCATTTTTGACTGCTAATTTAAAAGCTCGACAAAAGCATTTCTTGGAATTTGTGAAAACTCTAGCAAGCAAAACCTGCGATTTTTGAGTAATTTTCATTGAATGCAGATTATTTATTTTGAAATGGTTAAAAAAAGAAGCTTAAGAATAGACAAAAAGCAATAATCAAAGACAAACTTCATTTCAAGCTTGATTTAATTTTCTAGATGATTTAATACGCAAAAATTTCATCTTCTATACAAATTTCCGTACAAAATTTAAACGCGTTGCGCTTATTCAGGAACCAACAAATTCATCTCAAATTTTACACTGATGCTTGGTGACCCAAAGACATCAAAAAACATACGGGAGCAAAAAGTTATACACATATGTATTGATTTTCAAATTCGGTTATGGAATATTTCTGACATAACTTCTGGTATAAATTAAGGTGCAGTAGTCACATTTATGGCAAAACATACAGGAAATTGTTATGAAAAATTTCAATGAACACCGACGGATAGAAAGTTAGAGGAATACGATAAGGCCGATAATTTAATCAACAGACATAACCAACGGGAATTAAATTCTTCATAAGTTTTGCTCTGAATTTTTTATTAACTTTTGAAATTTTGTCCTATTTTAGATCCTGATTGTTCTTTTGCATTTTTTTTTGTTTTATTTTTTATTTATTATATTTTTAACAACACTGGTCAAAACGTCGGGTTTTTTTTAAATCACCGTTGTTTGATCTACATCCAAGACCGAAAAAGCCAGAATAACATTACTATATTTTTAACAAGTTTAAATAAAAGGTTTTTTTTTTATTATGTACTTTCTGATTTAAACCTCTTTACATCATTTTTACATTTTTTTCTGGCCTCAGACATTTTTTCTTACTTTGTTTTTTTTTAGCATTTTTAATCGTTTTCATAATTTTCAAAATATTAATAACTTTGAAAATTTTTATCATTTTTAAAATTTTCTTTATTTTCATAATTTTTCATAATTTTAATAAATTACATTATTTTTATAATTTTTATCAGTTTTTTTTTTGTAATTTTTGTCACTCTTGTTATTTTTGTCATTTTTGTCATATATGATATTTTTCCGGATTTTTTGGATAACTCCCAATTTTACGTTATTTGCAAAGTTATTTCATATTAGATAATGATTTTTTAATTATTTTTTTTTGGATCCAAAAACTAAGTTTTTGGAATTAGTTTCCTCAAAATACACATAAAAAACATTATGATTGTTCGATCCAGAATCGATGTTTTCCCCAGATTTTTGGTTTTTTAGATAGATTCTTTATCCTGGAAATATCGATCTATTTTTAATTCGATTTTTTCGATCTTTTGTTTTTTTTTCTCTGGGAGCTGGAGATATTTACAAAATTAATAATTTTGGAAAACTCTTGGTTTGCGTTATATAGGTACTCAAAATCTAATGCGAAGTGGCATTTAGGTGTTAGAAAATTTGAAAAATGGTAAATTGGTAAAAAGTTTCATCAGAGTCATTAAAAAAAATAAGTTTTTGAAATTTTTGAAGTATATCTTTCTTTATTTGAATATAATCCAATTTAAAAAAATATATTTGTAATATTAGATCATATTTTATTTTAAAAAAAAAGTGGAACTGAGCGTTTAGAAGAACAAATACCATAAATAAAAAGTTGAGACTGAAATTGGTTCTTTAACGACTGTTTTACATCTATCTGCAGAAAATGTTTCATGACTAATGTGAGATACCATAAGACGAATCCTTCAGATTTAACGATTGATATAAAAAGGATATAATCTAGTACGTCTATAAAGCCATCGAGGCGCTCCTCGACGGCAAGAGTCCTCGCGCATTCATCTCACGCACACACTCATCCTCCACCATCGACATCGTCAGTCCGCCATCATCTATCGACCCCCGTGGCGACGAAAGTAATACCGTATTTGTTTTCACCACCCGAAAGTGTTGCACCATCCACGCTGAAAACGAGCATGAATCGAGTTTTGCACTCACCTTTGTTGGTGTGCGTGAAATCGGCAGTGTCAACAGAAAACATCAAGCTGTCAAAAATCCATTACAGCTGGTATTTGTTTTCGTTTGACTTCGAAAATGAAATTTACTTTAGTTGATCATTGTCTTTTAAATAATATGAAAATTTTAGCATGAATTTATATATTATGTTGAATTGTGAAGATTTCTGATAAATATTGATTGGTAGATTCGCCTCTGGCTCTGCAATACCGGCTGGTTCTAGGCGGTCTATGCTTGCTGCTGCTGCTAGACTGCAGTTACCCCAGCTTGAAGGTTCCGGTATATTGAACGTTTATTCCTCGCAAATCTCATCTTCGTTCGAGTACCTATTTCCGTTCTCAGATTGCAAAAAAAAAATCTTGGAAGTCGAAATGGCGAACTCGGATCGCGGAAGTCGGGGGAGAAAGTTTTGCTAACAGACCGAAACGAACGAAATTCAAGCTCCCAATGCGGGTGTAGTCTCGAACTATCGTTTTTGAAGGGCAACAAGAGGGAATCCGGGACTTGGCGCAACCGAGCATCGTCGCTCGAAGCTGGCTTGTAGCAGAGTAGCTTCGATTCAGCTGAACGCTTCTTGCTGTGGAGACCAACTTATAGGACCCTCCCGGACAAGAAAACATTTCGGTTTGGGCGATTCCACCAAATCTTTGGGTTGGCCTTTTTGCACTCGGATTTGCTGCTCTTTTTCGGCATCGCCTGGAACCGATTGCAGCAAGCCTTCTGGGGACATTTCTTATTGGGAGCGTTGTTTGCTTTGGAACGTGCCATCCAGGTAAAATTCTCCGCCTCTGTTGGAAACAGTACTGGTATTGAATCCGGAACAAGTTTCCGTTCTTCGGGATAATAAAAAGAAAAAAACAGCTCGAAAGCAATTTTGCGGTATAGAAATAAACCAACCAGCTGATATTTGTTTACATCGTGAAGCACGTGCTGTCAAAATTCATGATAGTATTGGTGAGAGCGCAAGCATCACCGAATATTTTCAGAGTGTTCCACCGTCCACTTTATGGTGCACTACCAGTGGACTACTCTTCGTGAAAACGAGCATGAAAACAGCAAAAAGTGCACTACCGGTAGTGCCCCGGTGCACCACCACTTGAAAACGAATTCTCTATAAGTACGTGAAATGCTACCAGGAAATCCACAGATACCGTGCGCGGGAATACCTCCAGTAAACGACTAGCTCCCGCTAGGACAAACCCTCGGCCCGAACCGGTGCTCACGATTGGCGATCCGTGCCAAGTTTGTTCTATTTTCGAGGAACAAATAAAAGAAAAATTTCAAGACGGCCGTTTTGAATACCAGGTAATTGCATATTTTGAACATTTTCAAAACTGGACGCACTATACCCAGACCAAATATTCTTACATACGTGAGAAATTGGGATGGCGTGTGGAAACTTTAAATGTTTGCCAATTCGATTTTGAAAAGAGGGGTTCCATTAGTGAGAGGGGTGAATTGTGATCGAACACAAATCTCTGTCAAGTTTGAAATTCAGGATGATATTACCAGGTTAAGTTGAAGGAGCTTGGATACTGTTGGTTCGGTAAATTTTTAACTCCCATTTTGTATAATTGGAAAATGTACATATGTTTTTGATTTGGTGAGATGTGAACCATCGCCTGATTTTTTAATGGAAAAGGAATCGGTATCGATTTTTCAAAAGGGCCTAACGCCAAGACCTCAGTTTCAAGAAACCGCATTCAAAAAATGTAACTTATTATCTATTGCGCTGTAGTCATTTTACTAAATTTGAGCCTAAACTGCTTGAATATTAGCATAATTTCATCCCCGATAGGTAATTACGGGTTTTTCCGTGTATTTTACGCGAAAAATGAATAAATAGTATTTTTGGCCCCTTTTGTTTTCTTATTTCGTCTTTTCGAGCGCCCCCTTTGAAATCCAGAATGATTGCTCGCCATTTGGATCACTCATTTCATAAGCAATATTTAGACCAATTTCGGCTTAAAAGCATCTACAATTAATAGGTGTGTTCAACAGACCTTAATCGAAATCAATTGAAATGGATTGACAGTTGATCAGCTGTTTTTCCAATTGACTTCGATCGATTGCTATCAGGCTGCTGAATGAACAGCCAGACACTAATACTAACGCGCTGTGTTTATTGTCATTTTTTATTCGGCTGTGCACTTTGAGGTTTCGGGATTGTTTTCTTATAAAAAAATGCATAATCGTAATCGCTTTAGGATATTTCTATTTTTAATTCAACATTTTTTTAATATCGACGGATGGAAACAATAATGATGTGTTCGAGGGACAAAGAACGGCCATCCTGAAGTTGGAAGCAGGAACCGTCACTGACAAACCAACAGCCCTCCTATCTTAACAACAATGCCCAGAAACATACGGTAATAAGAACCGGCTCTGGTTACACCATTTTTGTTTTGAGGTAGTCATGGCGTTTTATTTTAATTTTTTTGGTGGCCATTGGTGACATTTTTGGTGCTGCGGGCCAGTGTTCAACTGCATAGAGATGGAACATCACTCCGATGGTCCTTTCCCAGGTCATAGCAGCACCGAACTTAAAGCCCTGGGCACTGGCATCTCCCACGTAGGCGGGAATGCCCCGGGAGAGGCCTCCTTTGAGTACGGACTGCGTTGGAAGCAGCATTATGAGAGGAATAAACGACGCTGCATGGGAGGAGCATTGGGCCAATTTGTTGATGGTTCCGGTTCGGATCAGTACCTAAAGTAACCATAAACGCGCTTGCCGTTACAGGTGGTTTAGTTAAATCCGATAACAAAATAGCATAGAATACAGTACATAACCATTCAGGGCAGATAGGAAAGAATGAGAAAGGATAATAAACAGTTTTGAATTTGAATTTATTTGTTTTATTTAAATTTAAGTGTACTATTTACATAATTATTTTAATATTACATTTATGAATCTGCTTGAGGAGTGCCTAATTTTATGTAACTGTAATTTTATTTATATTTATTTTTAATAAATTTCACATAAAACTTATTTTCTAAAGTGGTTTTTAAGTACACTGAAAGATGCTCCTACACACTTAATCTTTTCTCCTGTGGTCGGAACGATTTCGTCCTGTATTTTCAACAGCTGAAATTACAGGACGATCTCAGGACAGAAAAACACTACAGGAAAACAACTGTCAAATGCACCCGTAGGTTCGAAACAGGTTTCTCCTGTGATTTGCAGGAAGTTCCGAAGTATTCCTGTAGGCTCGGAATGGCTTCCGTTCGATATTTACATGGAATTGTGATATTTTTTAACCTCTAAAATAACGAAACCTTTTTTTATTATTTTAATTTATTTCCAATCAATAATATAAAATATTTACACACTTAATCTTTTCTCCTGTGGTCGGAACGATTTCGTCCTGTATTTTCAACAGCTGAAATTACAGGACAAATCTCGGGACAAAAAATCACTACAGGAAAACAACTGTCAAAATTATCTGTAGGGTCGAAACGATGTTCTCCTGTGGTTTGCAGGAAGGTTTCGAAATTATCCTGTAGCCTCGAGACTGTTTTCTTTCAAAATTTACATGTAAAATACGGATATATTTCGCACAAAAAACCCATGTTAAAATTGAATGAACTTTTATTGATGAATTTTTTTTAATAATATCAAATGGCTGCTGCATTCTGTTTGTATTCTTCCGGTATATTGCCTGAAAAAAAACAATGGAATGTAATTCTTCATGTAACTATTTATTCTGACAACAAATACCTGAAACTTGGTGTGCAACAAAGTATGTTGCGACGGCCAATTTCAACGGCCGGTAGATCCCTTGGCGTAGAGGTTCCTCCCGCCTGGCTACCAGCATCACCGATGTTTCCGCTGAATCCTGGCCGCATCTATGAAATAGATAACAAATAAGAATTTTCGATAGTGGTATCAAGTGAATTACTTCTTTTTTTTTAAGACAACACAATTTACGGCTCACTTTTTTCACTGTTTTTCCTTGGCTGATGGATGGCTCGTCTGGAGGAAATGTCCTAAATGGCCGTAAGAGCAACATTTCGCCGCTGATTTCCTTGATGTTTGCTTTGGGCTTTGTCGTCACAAATGGAAACTTTACGTTTCTTTCCGCCAAAGGCGAAAAAGAAAAACTATTTATAAAAAGCGAGACAAAAAACGGTTGACAGCTGAGGTTCTCCCGTGATACAGGACGATTGTGCGATCACCTGTACGTTCGTAGGAATTTCATCGCGAATTTCAGAAGAAATGAAGCGCCCCGAGATTCGAGAGGGGTTTCGTTCGAACTTCGTTTAAATCAAGCAATTTCCCTGTGATTCGGATAGTCATTATCCTGAGGGGGGAAATTGCAATCTTAGTGTGTACACATTACATTGCACTTCATCTGTTGCGTTTGCTGGTGTTTGGTTCATTTTTGTTGGATTTACCTGAAAACAAAGAACAGTCAAATCTCAGTTTTCATTCAATTATAAATTGATTTAAAATAAATACTAACCTGCTTCAGGACCATCACATGCTACTGATTCCAGCGATACTATGAATTTTCCAAAAATTAATTAATATATTCCGGCGCGACTGGGAAAAGTGCCGCTGCGGGAGTGTCTGCGTTTAAATCAACTGGTGACCGGAATTTAGACCACATACGCTGACACTGTCGTCGGTTTCTTGATTAACTTGTTTTTTTTTTTTAATACCGGAACCTTCCGATTTGGAGGAATTCTCTAAATTTTTACACATTTTTCACGCAGCGCCGGCTATGCTGACCGTAGAAAGATGGTGAAAATTACCAGCACTTAAAATTTTCACAACTGACTGTCGAAAATTATCGTTGCAGTATACTCGCCACACGATAGAAAAGGACAGAAAGATTCAACGCAACAAAAAAACGCGCGATGACAGATGAGCCTTACGTGATTGATACAGGAGGTTGCTGTCCCGATTTCTGGACGATTGTTCGAGTTCCTGGTGCACTCGTAGGAATTTCATCCCGTAATGAAGGAATTGTGAAGCGTCACGAGATTCGGGAGGGTTCCCATTCGAAATTGACCAACTTCCCTGTGATTCAAAGAGTCATTATCCCGAGCGCAATAAATGCAATCTTAGTGTGTACTTAATGCATCACTAACACAGCACCTCTGGCACAGCACAGCGACGCCACATCGACCGATATCTCTTTCAGCACCACGGACCAGCACGACTATCACAGCACCACCGACTCAGGATACCTGGCACAGCAATACCGACTCAGCATGACTGGCACAGCACCACAGACCCAGCATGTCTGACACCACCAGACCTGCGCGTCTAGCACAGCACCACCAACTCAGAATACCTGGCACAGCAATATCGACTCAGAATGACTGGCACAACACCACCGATCCAGCATGGCTGACATAGCTCCACCGATCAGCACCACTGACTCCGCACGACTAGCACTGCACCACCGACTAAGCACACGACAGAAAACACCAAACCGAATGACACCACTTTCATTTCTTCTAATATTTTTTTCACACCAAACCAAATCAGCTGTTTTTGACAGAAAACAACTGCATTTGTGTTAGTGTAATAGAAATCGATAGAAACAAATCCTGCCTCCGAGCTTGATCGTTTTCGATTGGTTTCGATCGATTCCGATTGGCTTCATTGAACGTCAATTGGATTAGTTTCGATCACAACCAAAGGACTGAAACAACTGTCAAATCACATATAAACAGACCGTACCGACATTTTGGAACCAGAACGTCAGTTCCCCTTTGATTTCAATGGCATTTTGGTACCAAAACGTCAGTGCGGTACTGAAATATCAGTTCGGAAATTTCCTTCTCTTTCAGCCCCTTGATCACAACATTGGCTGAGTGAACGACAATTTACCAATCGAAATCGATTGAAACCGATTTCAATTGGCTGTTGAACGGGCTTAATGAAACTCAACATATTTGCACATATTAGCACATAACCTTTAAAAAAATCGATGCAGTATAAAAATGTATTTGTTCCCGGCGCGATGAAGATTTCCGTCTGATTATTTGAATAAGAGAGAACAGCATTTGATTTGGCGCGATGAAGACTTCCACTTCCACTTGTTTGGGGCGATGAAGACTTCCGTCTTATTTATTTGAAAAATGGATTGTATTTGTGTCGGCGCTATGAAGAATTCCGCTTGATTATTAAAAAAAAAAAGAATTGTACTCGTCTGGCGCGATGAAGCCTTCCGCCTGATTATTTGAAGAAGAGAGAACGGCATTTGATTTGGCGCGATGAAGACTTCCGCCTGGGTTATTTGGAAAATAGATTGTACTTGTTTTGCATGATGAGGACTTCCGCCTGATTTATTGGGAAACACGACTTGTTTTTATTTTGGCGCGCTGAAGACTCTCACCTGACCATAAAAAAAGAACTGTACTCGTTTTGTCGTAATGAAGATTTCGCCTGATTGATTGACGAAGAGAGAACTTTACTTGCTTTGGTGCGGTTTCCGCCTGATCTTTTTTAGAAAAATGAATTGTATTATTAGTTTTGGGGCGATGAAGACTAATTAAAGAGCATTGAGTACATTTGGCTTAGTGCGATGGAACTCCCACCTGATTAAATGAAAAAATTGCATTTTTTTTATTAGACAATCCTTAGATTAAAGCACTACATTTGATTTGGCGCGACGGTATCATCCGCCTTAATCATCAAGGGAACGAAGATTTGTATTCGCCTTGGCGCCTTGAGAACTTCCACCACAGAGAACTTCCACCTCGTTTATGTATGAAAAAAAAACTACCAATGAGTCAAAGCAAGTAAGCATCTAAAAAGAAAAAAAATAATGGAAGTGCTAGTATAGAACGTGAAACTCCACTTGGTTTGATTTTAGCAGAATACATATTTCGTGCTATGTGTATGATAATTTTGAAGAAAAAAAAATGATGTGCTAAGTCAAGAGCGGAGTGACGTTGAAAAGTTTGATACATAATGATGGACAGATGTCGTCCGGACAAGACCTATTTTATTGCGATGATCAGTGTTTGTTCAGGGTTGCAGGTCAAGTGTGTTGCATTTCAAATACATGAAGGTTGTGGAACATAAGGATGGGGTGAAACATGCTTGGCTATAAAAGCTCCTGACCGCTTCAAAAAAAAGGATCCTACATTACGAAAATTGATAGGAATTGTTGGCAAACTAACATTCTTGACCTAATGCTTCAGTTTTTTAAAGAAAGGCGTCATCTAGACGTTCCAGTTGATTATCTCGATTCAGATGCTTTGTTCGAGAGTGTTTATCTGAAACAGAATTTGAACAGTGTAGCGTATTCTGAATATATATTAAATAATAGAAACCCCTCGTAAATCGAGGCTTTTATGGCATTAGTCAGTGGTACCAATATGAGGAAGAATTATTATGCGAAGAACAGATGTATGAATAAAAGAAAAGATGATCGGTCTCTTTACTTGCGGACCAGCAAACCGACAACACCTATTTGTACTGCTCCCCGAAAACCCCGAACTTAACAAATAGTAAGTGTTTATTCATGGAAAGAACCAAGTATTTGAAATATAATATTGCAAACCACCACCGTTGTAGATCTGTTTTGTTTGACTAGCAGAGTGCATTCAAACTTCCACGAAGTAACGTCTTTTTGTTCAGCATGTTTCGCATTCAATTCGCCTTTTTTAAGAGCTAAAGAAATTTTAAGCACCTTGCGTATCAATCGATCTTGCAGCATGCGATCAGTCATTTTGAGAACATTCGATTCAAGGATTTTGAGCATTGAACCAAACCGCACATTCTTTTTCCTTAGCAGCGGAAGAACGCGTGAATTATCGAACCGATGCGATGGTGTTGATACCTTGCATAAAAACTAAATAGATGCCTCGTATTTGTATCGTCTTTTGAAAATGCCCTGGACGATTAAGCGACAAATTGTTGATTGGCGTCATTTTCAATTTGATGCCTTTGTCTTGATCTTTGCTTTAAATTCTCAAATAAGAGGGACATACCTGTAAAGCAAAGGTGAGTGAGTGATCAGGAGATATTTAAAATATTCTACGGTGAAAGTTATCCTACCCTACGTTGAACTTAACGCTCTCATGACAAGCTCTTGGAGGTTCGTCGAAGGAATGGTATCATGAGCTTTTTATATTCAAATTTGATAACATTATGCTTCCGATACAAGGGAACTTCTAAACTCCCAAGAGGGTAGACCAGCGCAAGGTTGTTCCAGGAAAGTCGAAGAAAGTTAGATAGTCTCTGGTAGACAAATCTTGAATTGGGACCGTTTATCAGGAGAACATAGTTTGACGGATTCGGAAGGTGTTTTAAATGTTGCTTTGAGCGTTTCTTCCGTTTTGTTGACATCTTTAGAGCCCTTCACCATGTCTTCCTCAGAACAACCATTCGAGAACATTTTGGAATTTGTTACTAAAGCTAGAAATTAATGTTAAATGGTAAAAAATCTTAAAAGATGTTAGAACCAATTTCGATTATTTAAAGTATACCTACACGGACAGAAAGGTGATGATGATTTTCCGAAATTGCCTTCTGCAGAGACGTCGATTGCCTATCCTCTATCGGATGAGAATGATCGGCTTGTGGTGCGGAAACTATTCTATAGGTGAACCTAGTTTTCATCGCCTAGATGGAATCCAACAAAATTCTTTATGTTGCCGGTGCTCAAAGTTAGCTGTGTCTGGAAACTGTTTGTTGATTTCAATTTCGGCTGCTCGGCCAATAGTTTTGTTTATTTTATACTTGTTGGATACAGATACTTATCAATGAAATTTGTTCATATCATGTGCTTGAAGTGCATTTCCCTCAAACTGAACATTTAGGACACTTCCTCCCATCGTGAACTTTCATTTGTAATGTCTGTGTTTTTTTTTCTTGTACAGCATTCCTCATATGATTCGTTCAAAACTGACTGGATGTTTGTTTTTTTTTTAACATTTAATTTTTATTTGAAGTTCTCTGAGACCGTTCAAATATTACGTAACACAATTTGCAATCATTTTCGAAACCCGCCACCCCCACTTTTGACCAGGCTTGTAAGTGGTCACCATCGTTTGAATTTTTCCGGAGACAACCACCACGCATCGTTCGTGACAATCGTGGAGAGCGCAATCGTTTGATCGGAGAGCAGAAAAATGTCAAATGAAATTTTGATCTTTGGTGTAGTTAGTCTTTTGACTATCATCCCTCTTGCGTAGATAATCGCGACAATCATTCCACATTGTTCGACCAACACATCCAAACATCAGCCGGCGCTGCAGAGTGGCGAATTTTTGTTTTCAACAGGAGGGAGTGAATAGAAAAGATTGCATTTGGTTATTGAGTCTGTGAGTTCTGCTGCGTGAAAGAGATAGGTGATGTCGTAAACTGTCGGGAATTATGGTCGTTTAACCATCAAATTATCCCTCTCGTGTACCAAGACACGAAATTTCGTTCGACAATCACACAAAGAAGAATGAATGTCGTTTCGTTTGATGGTAGTCGACTGTTCGGAAAATTTTCGGTCGCATTCGTTTGATGGCACGAACAATGATACTGATAAAAGCAGGCTGTGCGACTGTCAGAGAAAATGTCGATGGTTTACAAGTCTGCTTTTGACTTAGAATGAACAATAGGTGTGTTCAACGAAACTCAATCAAAATCAATTGAAATGGATTGACAGTTGATCAGCTGTTGTTCCAATTGACTTCGATCGATTTCTTTCGGGCTGCTAAATGAACAGCCAGACACTAATACTAATGCGCTTAGTTTGTTTTCATTTTTTATTCGGCTGCGCGCTTCAAGCATTCGTCCACAAATTTTGCGGACAGCAAACGCTGAAGCTAAGATGCGACTTCGTGATCGCAACCGGAATTCATCTAGACGATCGGGAACTTTTCTACGAAAAGTATGACGATGACGATTATATGCGGCTATAATATAATATGCCCTGAGCCAAGCGGCTGAGAAAGCTGCTGAAGGATGTAAGCATTGCTAGTTTGTCGGAGGATGTTGCAGTGATCTTGTGGTAAATTTATTTAAATAACGTTGCCGTGGTGTTCGTGGGGTTTAAGGGATTCTCTTTGGTGAGGCAGTTCACAAAGCCACCCTAACCCAGTGAACGACAAAGCGAAAATGTTCGTTCTACAACCCGCCACCAGAGGACCGCTGGAAGATGTGAGCCGCATATGGAGCAAATCGGCGAAGGGGCGAAATGATCGGGCAAAGCGAAAACAGACGCAGACGAGGGCAATGAACGGTAATGGGGTTAAAGCAGGTCAAGACGGAAATGGTCATAGACTTTGCCATTAGTTCGCGAACGCATTCAGAGATCTCACGCAAAAATTCAGAGATCCTTTAATTAGTTCAAATACAGAAACGTGTGGTGTTTTGTTCTTTCCGTTAAAATTGTGGAACAGGAACTACCACCCGCAGAAGAGTCCCAGAAGAAATCTATTGGTGACAGAGAATATTAGAACTCCAGGTAATCCTACGCCATTTTACCGTTGCCCATAACCGTCCCATAATTGGTTCCTGAACATTAATAGGACCCCGCTGTTTTGAGTTAAACTCTAAACTGACTCAATCCCAGAGCGTCTTGTGCGACGCCCTATAACGTCGACCAACAACCGCTACCACGTTGGTTTGATCTACACCGATACCTGGTTCAGCACCCAAGGTGGGACCAGGTACGCCATTGCCACGCGCCGCTTCGCTTACCGTCGAAGACCCAACAGTGCCCGGTTCAGCACCCAAGGTGGGGCCGGGTACACTCTGCGAGAACCAGCGGACCTCTAAGCCGACCTCAACGAACCCGAGCTCGACGCCGAAGGAGGAAGAAGGAGCACATTCCCGCTACTTTTCCCGCAACACAGCTAAAGGTCAGATAGAAGTAAGAAAGTGGTGGGTGGAATCCGAAAATAATAAAAGGTACCAATTTGCTAAGCCGAGGAGTTTTCCCTTAGATTTCCCGAACTTCCCTGCAACGTAGTATTTTTGTGGTAAGGGTGCCGACCCTAGGGATGGATAGGGGTTCACAGCACTTTCTACCGATTGGCTAACAGCCAGTCTTACAAGGAGTGGCGGAAAACTTGGAAGATACCAAGGGCCAAGGGGCAAAGCATCAAGGAATGGGTTTCTATGTTGGGTTCACGTACCGAAATCGCTAACCGATTTAACAGCAAGGGCCAGTATGTCAACCGCGATAAAGTCCTACGGATGTGCGAACAGAACAAATCGAGTTTTGTTGTTGCTTATCCGGATTTGTTGTTTATCCAGAAACACATGTTCAAATATTGGAAATTAATGATAAAGTTGCCAGGGAAATGGTGTTGAGCATCCCACATACAAACTTAATGTTAAATATGTCATCATGATAATAAGAAATAAAATTCAGGGGATTAATTTAAAATTTATTTGGCATCTTATCATATTTCACAAGATCGTTACGACCAACCCAACACGGACTCTCTGACACAACTTTCATTTCCACAAAATTTTCCTTTGTTCACGAGCAGCTGCAGCAACTGAGTAAACTGACACCACATCACTAACACTACGCCACAGGCACAGAACCATCACTTTTTGATCAGTTGCTGCAGCAAGCACACCGACTGATGAGACCAACGCAGCAACATCGACCAGAGGTGCCAGGTCGTTTTGTCAAAAATCAGGACACAGCGAAGAAAAAATCAGGATTTTTCAGGACACCACCAAATTGGTGAAAACAAAATGCAGTTCTGCTTCGATTGCATAACTAAAGGCGAAATATAGGTGCTGAAGACGCCTCGAATTATGCAACTGAAGCGAGAATAACCTTGGCTGGCCTGCAGTTAATATCGAAAAACCACATTTAAATGTCATTTGAATCAAAGAATCTCATTGGTTCAACTGGTTAAACTATTTGATTTAAGATTTGTTTGATGTTCTCATCATTTAGCAATAAATTTAGTTCTGATTTGGATCGTTTTTAAAAAATCAGGACAAATCAGGACATTTTAAGGGCCATTTTTCAAAAATCAGGAAAATTCAAGCGTTTATGAAAAATCAGGACGATCACTCGAAAATCAGGACAAATCCTGATAAATCAGAACACCTGACACCCCTGACACCAACACCGCACCGACAGATTCTACCAGCACCGCACCAGCCAAGACGGACCACACCAACACGGACTCCCTGCAGCAACTGATTCGACTGACACCAGACTGCTAGCACTGTACCACCGCCCCGGCACAGAACCACTGGCACAACACCACTGTCACAGCACCACCGACGCTGCACCGGTTAACTCCACTGTATCTTGCACTGCACGACACCACACCACAACAGGAATTAAAAACAAATCGAACCAGCTGTTTTTGACAGTAAACAACTGCATGTGTGTTAGTGTAATAGAAACAGAGATGTTAAAATCGCGAGTCTACATACTCGCACTTTGCCCTTCTTTGCAGAACGATTTTATTTCGTTAAACTCAATCTGCAATGATGCTATCTAAAGTTCAACTCGGAAAGCATCAGGAAGTAAGCTTCGGGTAAACTCGGCAGGAGTAAACAGCAATCGGGGGAGAAACATCAGCGAAGCAAACGAACAGTGCAGCGAATTAAAGAAAAAATCGTTTTCGTTCGGCAGCCGAACACATCAATCGGACAACGCATGGGGGCGTGGCTAAAAGTGATAGATACAAGGGAACGGGAAACGAGCGAGAGAAGGGTGCGAGGAATGTTAACTCGGTCCGTCGGGCAACGATCGCTCGTGAGCATTCGTGTACGGTAAGCTTCGTTCTGTTGTTTCATTGGTGTGATTTTATTCCTGCGAGGAGGGGAAAACATCAACTCGGAACTGTTCTCTTCGTTTTGTGTGCAATCACGTCATGATTGGAACGAAGATAAAATCAATCTGCACACAACAAGTTAAACTCGGAAAAAATCAGCCGAATGATTCTTTCCGAGGCGAGTTTAAACACCGCTGAATAGAAATCGATAGAAACGAATCCTGCCTCCGAGCTTGATCGTTTTCGATTGGTTTCGATCGATTTCGATTGGCTTCATTAAACGTCAATTGGATTAGTTACGACCAAAACATTGGCTGAGTGAACAACCATTTACCAATCGAAATCGATTGAAACCGATTTCAATTGCGTATTGAACGGGCCTAATAAACATGAAATTCCGTAAGAAGTTGGTAATCTTCTATAAATATAAAAATTAATTGTCTGTCTGTCTGTCTGTCCCTATATACTCGGAAACTACTAAACAGATTTGCTTGAAACTTGGCAAAAGAGGTTTTTGAGGGCCGGGAAAGGTTGCTATAATAGTTTGAGACCCCTCCCACTCTATGGAAGGGGGGAGAGGGCCTCTTGAACAAATTAAACATGTAACTCGTGAAGCGATCATGTAAATGGAACTAAATTTGGTATGGGAGTGTATTTGGTTACGAGAAATGTTCCTGAAATGGTTTGGTGGCCCTCTTTCCTTCCAATGGAGAAATAGAAATCGGAGAGAGGGGCCTCCATACAGTTTTTCGCACAATTTGAGAAATAATCAAGCAAACGGAACCAAATTTGGCATGCGAGAGTATATGAGTAGGAAGAATATTTTAAAGATGGTTTGAGACTCCACCCTCTTTCCAGTGCGGAGATAGAAAAAAAATTCGAGAACTAATCAAGCAAATGGAACCATGACACGGGTGGTTATTTGTGGTGGTTACGAGAAAGGTTTCTATGGGGGGGGGAGGGGGTCTCATGCAAACGAATCCACATTTCACATAGGAAGGCTACGAGTCAAGTTTCTACGTGAAGAGAAATGTTTCTATGGTTATGAAAAAAAAACCATTTCACCTTCCAGTGGGGGGATAAAAGTGAGAAAAAGGAGTGCCGCTCAATTTTTTGTATAACTTAAGATCTTATCCAAAAAATAAAACCAAATTTGAGAGAAAAAGTATTCTAGTACGAAAAATGTTTCTATTTTTTTTTAAAGAAGAGATGCAGAGCCGGGAATGGGGGGGGGGGGGGGGGGGTGAGGAGGGTTATCACTCACATATTTCTAAAGGATTTGCAACACCAGTTATTGCTAATTTGGAAGCTGCCTGAAAGACTTCCCATAAAGTACGTGCATATTCGTCCATTCTTCATTTTTTCTCACCATTTACTAGCAAAACTGTTTCATGTTTATAAAATTGAGTTTTTTGCTTGAAATGCAATGAGTTAATAATTCTTAAAATCTTAATAAACGATAAAGATTTTAATTTTATGAAGGATTATTCGCCGTAGTTTATGTTTGTAGATTAATTTATCGGCCTAGCGGTGAAAAGTGATGTCCTTTTTAGTGGGGACATCTAAAGATTAGGAATTTTTTTTCATATAGGTGGATAGAAGGTTAGATGAAATGAAAGATGTTGAAAATGAGCGGGTAGGATTTATTTAGAAGCATATCATCACATTTCAAATTTTTGTTCCTCACGGGCCTACTACTATGAAGCGGTAGATACAGATAGAGTTGCATCAACCACCACACATTAGTAGGCCAAGCGTGGTCCAGGAACAAAAATTTGATATGTGATGATATGCTTCTAAATAAATTCTACCCGGTCATTTTCAACATCTTTCATTTCATCTAACCTTCTATCCACATATATGGAAAAAAATTCCTAATCTTTAGATGTCCCTACTAAAAAGGACATCACTTTTCACCGCTTGGCCGATAAATGAAATCTACGGTAAAGATTTTAGTTTTGTGTTCCTGTGATTTCCTGCTGAATCAGAAATAGTTTTTTTTTTCCGGGATTTTAAGCCCAATGGGTTTATTCATCCCAATATCCTCCGTGTCTTGTCGTTGTTTTTTTTTTGTTTTTTTTTGTTTTTTTTTGTTTTTTTTTTTGTTATTGTTATATTTCATGGAATAGTTTAACATTTCTAAGGAAGGCCAAAAGCCGTTTTTCTTCTTCTGAACAATTTGACAGGATTTGTCGGAGGTTGTCGGCCAATTCATAATCCTCCCTTGCTTGGGAATAGAGGCAGTGCAGTTTGTAAGGAGGTGTTTAACTGTTGTTTGGATATTACAGGAGGTACAAATGGGTGGATCTGTACGATCAAAAAGGTGGGAATGGGTGAGACGTGTATGCCCAATACGCAATCGGGTTAGGACTATTCTATCGGCTCTCTTTTTTTGGTCAACCCAGTATGTCGTGGAATTTTTCACCTCTCGTAATTTGGCATTTCTATTCTGATTCCACGCGATATCCCAAGCAAGTTGGATTTGGTTTGAAGTCCATTTGTAAGCTTTTTTTTGGGGAATTGGTATTGAGGGAGGTTCTAAGTTCGATGCTTCACCTGCTAGGTGGTCGGCGGCCTCGTTGCCTGGAATGCCAGAATGGCCCGGTATCCAAACAAGTGTTACTTTTTTCCTAACAGCCAGATCAGAGATGGATGATATCCATGGGTGTTTGAGGCTACCTCCAGAAACTGCTTTCAGCACACTGGCTGAATCGGTGAATATGACTGAGGGATGGGATTCAGGACAGGAGTTTTCGAGGGCATCCATAATAGAGTACGCTTCAGCACTGAAGACTGAGCAAGCTGATGGTAAGGGTAGGCTACGGTTCTGTTGGTTATCATAGATGCCACACCCAACTTTCATATTATCTTTCTTGGAACCATCAGTGTAAATGTGGGAAAGGTTTGAGTATTTGTGTTCAATCAAATAGCGGAAATAGGGAAGGATGATTTTAGATGCTTGCCCGGCTTTGATTTTGAGCGACATACTTTCATCGATAGCAGGGAGTTTTTCAAACCAATAACGGAAGGCAGTTTGTTTTCTGGGGCAGATGGGGGGTAGGAGGGGAATTCCAAGGTTTTGGAGAAGGGAATTTGTTCGGATGATTAGTGGCGAGTTTTCGGAGCCAGAAGTAGCTAACCAGCGTAGGGATCTTGAGGTAAGATGTTTTGCTACAAGATACTCGAATGGGAGCTGCCCACTTTCAGCCATGATGGAGGGGATTGGGCTGGTTTTAAAGGCGCAACTTATTGTGCGGACACAATCGTTGTAGAAGGGTTCCAGCTTCTTTGACAGGGCTGATTTAGCACGGCTTACAAATCCAAGTCCGTACACACTAAGATTGCAAATATTCCCCTCGGGATGATGATCCTTCGAATCACAGGGGAATGGCTTTACTTTCCCGAAATTCTAATGAACATCCACCCGAATCACGCGACACATCATTTTCCCTGTGATTTTTGATGAAACTTCTACGTGCCCACGGGAACTCCAACAAACGTCATTAATTCAGGACAGTGTTTTCCTGAATTACGTTAGACATACTGGTTGTCAAATCTCCTTTCTCTTTTCCGCCACTGCAGATAATTTTAACCGCGAATAATTTTCAACCCTTCATCCATTTGTCGGTAGCCGTTTGTCGTTGTTTGTATTGTTCGGTGGAAGGTTTTCGCGCAAAATGAAAATTATTTCGATTGAGTTCGTTTTTTTGATTTTGAATGTAGTTGATGCCTGCCAGTTTCCGGCAAAACTCGTGATGGGACCCATGGAGAGTTTGTTGACTTTTTTTTTGCACGAGTCTTTTGCCCCGGTTTGATTCGTGTTTGGCCGGTTCGACTTGCATAAGTTTGATGGCATGACCACAAAACGCAAGGATCCAAAAACTAAACTTGCATAAAGCATCGGTAAGTTTCACTGCCATTCAGTGCTTTATTGATAATTATTGAATTTGTTTTTTTTTTGTTTACAGATTACCTGTTTCGATTTTGTGATGTAAATTGTTATGGTGAAAATGTAATTAATTTGCGAGAAAAAGTGTGTTTTTTTTAATTTGATGAAAATAAATTCGTATTGTTTTTAACGCCATGAACGTTTCTTTTATTTAAAAGCGATTTGGTTGAAGTTTAAAATTAAAAGAAAAGGGGGAAGAGGTTAGCAGCATTCATTTAAAACCACAGGAGGAAACCGTTTCGAACTTACAGGAGATTTGCAAAACTCCCTGCAAATTACAGGAGAATACCTTTTCGAACCTACTGGAGGATTTGACATTTGTTTTCCTGAGCTGTTTTTGTGTCCTGAAATCGTCCTGTAATTTCAGCTGTTGAAAATACAGAACGAAATCGTCCCGACCATAGGAGAAAAGATTAAGTGTGTACAAGACCGATGGGAGTATCCACCCATGCAAAAAACGGTAGAGAGAATGACGATGGGCTGAGCTGGTGTAATTACACAGGAACTTAAGAATGTTCAGTTTGTTTTTAGCATTTTTTCGAACTTGATCGAGGTGTCGTTTAAAGTTTAGGCGATCATCTATCCAAACACCTAGTAGCTTAGTTGAACGGACAAGGGATATTGTTTGATCAAGCAGGTTGAGGGGAGGGAGTTTGTTTAATTTTCTACGGTTAGGTCCAATGTGTAGGAGTTTGGATTTGTTGGGGGAAGCCAGCAGAAGGGGCCCATTGCCCTATTGTATTTAGGGCGTCTTGCATTCTCTTTCGGGCGTATCTTATGAAAGGGGCAGTTGAGAGGAGTAATATATCATCGGCATAGATCATAGTCTGTATATTGTGGGGTATATGGTTAAAAAAGGAGTTGATAGCAACAAGAAAAAGAGTGGGAGCAATGACAGATCCTTGAGGCACTCCAGCGAGAATAGGTCTGGGTTGAGAGCGGTTACCGTTAATGAGGACTTGAATGGAGCGGTCTGATAGGAAGCTTTTAATATACTGAAACATGCGTCCACATATTTCCCATTCGGTTAGGGTATTGACAATCAATGCTCGGTCAACCCGATCGAACGCTTTGGAGATGTCAAGCGATAATAGTTCCAGGTGACAGCCATCTTCAATTGTTTCCTCTATGATTGCCTCGAGTGAACAGAAGTAGTCTTCTGTTGAAAGACCGGGGCGGAAGGCGTATTGTCGATTATCTAGACGATGGTCTTTATCCAGTACTGCTTGTAAGCGTCTGTTAACCATTCGCTCCATAATTTTTCCTGAGCAATCTAATAGGGTGATGGGCCGATAGTTATCGAGAAGGTGAGGATTAAGTTTGGGTTTGGGGATAGGGATTACGATTCCATTCTTCCATTCTGCAAGGATTGTTCCGTCTTTCCAAAGGTGGTTGATCATTTTTAAAAATCTGAGTTTGGCTGAGAGGGAGAGATTTTTAAGGAAGGGATAACCGATCTCGTCAGGACCAGCGGAGTGTCCTTTTGCTTTTTTGAGGGCAAACTCTAGCTCTCCCAGACTAAAGTCTGAATTGTATTCGAGGTTATTGTCTTCGAGTTGATTGGGTTCATTTTGGGCTTTGGTTCGGGGGGTTGGGGTGGAACTAGAGGAAAAGTGTTCGCAGAAAGCTTCAGCAAGACGGGAAGGGTCGTTAGTGTAGTGTTGGTTAAGTAGCAGATTATACTGGTTTTTTCGGGACTGACCACTGAGAACTTTTATTTTATCCCAGAGAACTGTAGGGGGGGTGTTGGGGTGGATTTCTTCGGTAAATTTCTGCCAGGAGGAGCGTTTGGCAGAACGAACGGCTGCTCTAGCAGAGGATCTAGCGACCTCGAAAGATTCGAGGGCAATCAGTTTTCTGGGATCATCATTTGGTACCTTTTTCAATGCTCTAAGCTTTTTTCGGCGCAGCTTAACGGCATCCCGAACTTCGGGGCCCCACCATGGTACAGCGGTTTTACCAGGAACGCCACTGGTACGTGGAATAATATTTTTACCAGCTTCAAAAAGCGTTTTAAGAAAAGGGGAAATGGATGTTGGGTTATTTATTTCCAGAAGACGGTCTACTTCATACTGGTACCCAATCCAATCGGCTTCTGAATATTTCCATCTAGGTCTAGTTGATGCAGTGGGAGTGGGGTGTTTTAGTTGTATTAGTATGGGGTAGTGATCACAACCGTGAGTGTCATTAAGGGTTTTCCATGACATTTTGGAGCCCAGCTCCCAGGAGGCAATGGAAATATCCAGAGTTGTCAGGTTACCAGTAGAAGGATCTATTCGAGTGGGTTGATTGTTGTTAAGCAGCGATAGATTTTCAGTTAAAAGGAGGTCTTCTATGAAATTACCTTTGTTGTCTGTATATGGGCAGCCCCATGCGGTTGAGTGAGCATTGGGGTCGGACATGATGAGAAAGGGGGGAGGAATTTGTGGGAGAAGTTCTAGTAGTTTTTCTGAGAATTCATGAAAGGTAATATTTGGAGGTATGTACAAAGAGACTATTGTAATTTCGATGGGAGAGTGCAATCTGGCAACTATGGTGTGGAGGGAGGAATTTACTTTGATTATGTCATGTGGGGTATTATTTCTAATGGCTAAAGCAGCCCCTTGTCGGGTATTCCGTGCCGGGTCAGAAGTTGTTAACAGTTTATAATCTTTAATGAGGTTTTCCGGGACGGGAGAATTAGTTAGGATGTCTTGAAGAGCAATGACTATGGGAGAGAATTCAGCGGTAATGATTCGTATTTCAGGAAGTCGAGTGGTTAGACCTCTGGAATTCCATTGTACTGCTAAATTGCAGAATGCTTTAGGGGCAGGGGCTCGATTTGAGTAAGGCGATGATAATATACTGTGATTTGTTTGGGGTGAGACAGGGGAGATTGTATTTGAGACGGGGGGCAAATTTGGTGATGGTGAGATAATATTTCCTTCAGATGGGGTGGAATTGGTGGGGAATATTTGAGTGTAATCGTAGAGGGCCATTCCAAAGATGATTTTAAATTTAAGGGGCGAATGTTGATATTACTCACCAAGGTGGCAGGGGAATGGCTAGGTCTTACCACGAGAATTCCGTTGATTTTGACCAATCTGCGAGGGTGGGGGATGGTGTCGCTTCTTTTTCAGTTCCAGTTCTAATTTGGTGCTGCGTTCCTCAGAGGATCCGCGGTTCCGGTTCCTCTTCGGGGTGGACGATGTGGAGCTGCTTTCGGAAATCATTGTGTCGTCGGAGTCGGCAGATTCTTCGGTTTCGGCAACCGTATTGGCGCAGTTCTGGAGGTTCTTGAGCTGTTCGATAAGGAGGGCAACTTGATTTTCCAGCTCTCGGATCCTTTAGTCCTTTTTGTCTTGGTTGGTGTCGGTCTTAATGGCTTCCAGACGTTGTTGTACAGTTGTGGAATTTTTGGTTGCTGCACAGCGGGTTCGGTACTCCTTGACAGCGGCGCCCTGGGAGATCCCAAGGTCTACACGAATCCGTACGATGGCCTGCTCTTCTTGTTGTTTTGGACAGTTCCGGCTGAATGCTGGGTGGGCACCTTCGCAATTCAGGCATTTTGGGTCTTTTGAACAGTTTGGATGAGCTGCGGTTTCACCACAGTCAGGTTTCGTTTTGCTCGCATCGAAGCTTAGTGTGGCCGAAATTACCACATTTATTGCACATCAAAGGACGGGGATAGTAGGTTCGGGTTGGAACACGAATATAGCCAAAGAAGACATGGGATGGGGGAGTGGAGCCGGTTATGGTGAGAACCATGGTATTGGTTGCCTCTTTCTTCCCGTTTACACGTTTCATAAAACGGTAGACCCGGGTTACTCCTTGGTCTGCCAGTTCTTTCTGCAGATCGTCGTCACTCATGCCGGAAACTTCCCGACATGATACGACCCATTGGCTGGAGTTGAGGGTGGGATGGGATGTAACAGTGATGGGGGTGCCGTCAATGAGCTGGTTGAGACGAAGCAGTTTGTTGACTTGTTCCTGACTCCTGACTTTCAGCAGATAGCAGTTTCCTCCTTCAGTTGGATTGGCTGATTCTATGCGGCCGACGGCTTGGTCCACAGACTTGGCGATGATAAACGGATTGGGAGGGAGCTTTGCTTTTTCGGCTGGTTTGATGGTCAGAAATTGTACCTGCCCGTATAAACCTTCCCGGTCCATCCGGTGGGCATTGTTCGGCGATTTTTCTGCCAGGGCAGGCCGGTTTGGCCACCCCAGGGTGGATTCACATCCACCGACATTCAAACACTTTGTTGTTAATTGGATCACCAGAATAATTTGTTCGAGAAAAAAAAAATCACACTATAATGTCTTTCGATTTGTATGTCCGTGATCGAGACACGGAAGAAGAAAACCAAAAAATAATTCACTTGGGAAAAACACGTCTATACTCGTCGACGGATCAAAGCGAACTGAATCAGAAATAGGGGGAAGTGTTTCTAAATGCGCATGTTGGGTAATATGCGCATACAGCCGATTGGCGATATGGCTGGAGAATCAACGTATCTAATCAGTGCAGTTTGAGGGTAATACGCTATTGAAACATGGCATGAAGAAATTTGATTGTTATATAATGCAAAAAAAATTTAAAATTTCAAACTAGATTTTTGTCAGTTTTGTTATAATATATTAAACTTTAATTATCGTGCGTACTGATTCTGCGAACAAAAATTTTAATGGTTTTTCTTTCTAATTCATCTGGAAATCGGAAATTCAACAAATTGAAGCTTTTTGGCAAGGTTGTGAATGATAAGATATTAGAATAAGAGACAGGTTCTGAATGCCCATATCAAGGCAGGTTAAATGCCTATATCAAGAAAAATAGATTAGTCTTATAAGTTTTTTACTTTTTATCATTTAAACATTAAATCTTTGCTCAAATCACGATCTTACAGCGAAACAAGAAGAACTTCATACTGGTCCGATAAAATACGATATGAACAAAATATTACCATGAAATATAGCCATATGACATACCTAACTATGTTTCATGCAAAAGAACTAGTGATGTAAAAAATTTCACCAAAATTTCAGCCTTTACGTATGCTTAACATCCATTTCTACCATTTTCAATTAAATAATTTCAAAATATTGCAAGTGTTAATGAAATATAGCTAAAAAAATAAATATGCGCATTTAGCCCGCCAGTTTCGGAAATCGGCTATTTTGACTTCTTTTATTATAAAATTATTTTCACAAAAACAGTAAGAGATTTTAACAGAAAAATTGCTCTAACGTATATAGAACAGATGTCCGCTCATGTGTTTATAGTTTTCAGACTCCTATCTTTTGGAATATGGAAGAAAATGAGTGCTTTCCTTAATATGCGCATATAGCCCGCCTCTCCCCTATGGAATTATTGAATTGTGAATTTGATTTGAAAGAATGTTGATTAGAGGATTTACACAAGTATTTTTATTCAAATCCATTCGTTGCATTATATACACCACCGTCAGAAAAGCACGTGCTTGCTCGGCTTTTCCTACAAAAAAAAAACGAACAGTACATAAACCGCACAATCCACCACTCCAAGAAAAACTAAAATGTCACACTTCTAAGGTAGAAACCTGTTCCAAAAAGCTGCTTGTTGCTGACACATCAAACGAACGAGTTGAACGCGGTCCACGACGACGACGACGAAGACCACGTGGACAGTCGGATCTTCCCACACCGCAGCAACCGACTGTTGCTTCTCGCATTTTCAGTCGGTATCCTTGGTGGGGGGAGATGTAGTTGGCTCTTTCGCTCCCATGGTGGAAAACCGGTTATCAGTCGGGGTCGGGGGAATGTTGTCGCTTCGTTTTGCCGTGTGTTTGTTTTCAAAACGAGTCGAGGTGCGATGGTTGTCTCTTTTTCCCAATTGCATATGCCTGGAGGGGGTTGTGGGGTGACTGGGCGCGATGATTTATGGCGTGCTGCTTCGGGTCGGGCGAAGTTTTCCCAATCGGGTGATTGTGTTGGTGCTGTTATGTATCTTCATACTTTCGCCGTGGATAGGAATGTTGCAAAATTCCGATAGAAGCGTTCGGGTTGTTTTGATACAACTTTTAGCCGGTGGGTTGGCGTTTTTGTAGCGCGACTTCGAATCGTTCGTTCGTTGGGTGGTGATTTTGTGTTGCATGCGGAAAACTTCCGCTTTTTGGGGGCTAGCTAGCTTGCATGCCAACGGTTATCACCGGTGGTGCACATTCTTGCTCCGTCCGGTGCCGTGTGTGGAGCGCAACAATTCTGATGCTTCTGCTTCCTGGCTTCCCGTCAACGGTTGGATTGAGCGAAGTCGCGTTAAATACGCGCGCGTGGTGCTCCCCAAGTGAAGTGACCCGCCGTTAGCGATCTTCCGCGGTCGGCGAATTGTTGTTTTTGTTCTCGTCGTCGTGTTTTGGAACATGTTCGGCCGCTTATTGTTGTTGTTGTTGTCGGTGAGTTGTGGTGCTGGTGCAGATGTGGCGTATTGTTGCGCGCGACCGTTTGTTGTTTTTTTCGCGGTGTGTTTTCTGTAGCGTCGTCGTTTTCGTGTGTCTTGTCTTCTGTTGTTGGCTG
>NC_073692.1:15745723-15774714 GCF_029784155.1 Uranotaenia lowii
TGATATTTTTGTAGAAATTCTCAAAACTGAAAAAACTTAAAAAATTGTCGAAATGAACAAAATTTGCAAAACTGACTCAATAGTCAAAATTGAATAAATGAATAAAATTGATAGAATTGACAAAATTGATAAAATAAACAAAATGGAAAGAGTTACCAAAATAGTCAAAATTGACAAAAGCGCTAAATTGATTGAATGACAAAATGGACCCAATTGATGAAACTGGCAAAATTGGCTAAAAAACAAAATGGACAAAAAATTATAAAAAATTGACAAAATTAACAAAATTTATAAATTCGAAAAAAATAAAAAAAACATTGACTGAACTGAAAAAGATGGGCAAATTGACAAAATTGACAAAATTGACAAAATGACCAAATTGACAAAATTGACAAAATTGACAAAATTGACAAAATTGACAAAATTGACAAAATTGACAAAATTGACAAAATTGACAAAATTGACAAAATTGACAAAATTGACAAAATTGACAAAATTGACAAAATTGACAAATGACAAATTGACAAAATTGACAAAATTGACAAAATTGACAAAATTGACAAAATTGACAAAATTGACAAAATTGACAAAATTGACAAAATTGACAAAATTGACAAAATTGACAAAATTGACAAAATTGACAAAATCGACAAAATTGACAAAATTGACAAATTGACAAAATTGACAAAATTGACAAAATTGACAAAATTGACAAAATTGACAAAATTGACAAAATTGACAAAATTGACAAAATTGACAAAATTGTCAAAATTGACAAAATTGACAAAATTGACAAAATTGACAAAATTGACAAAATTGACAAAATTGACAAAATTGACAAAATTGACAAAATTGACAAAATTGACAAAATTGACAAAATTGACAAAATTGACAAAATTGACAAAATTGACAAAATTGACAAAATTGACAAAATTGACAAAATTGACAAAATTGACAAAATTGACAAAATTGACAAAATTGACAAAATTGACAAAATTGACAAAATTGACAAAATTGACAAAATTGACAAAATTGACAAAATGACAAAATTGACAAAATTGACAAAATTGACAAAATTGACAAAATGACAAAATTGACAAAATTGACAAAAATGACAAAATTGACAAAATTGACAAAATTGACAAAATTGACAAAATTGACAAAATTGACAAAATTGACAAAATTGACAAAATTGACAAAATTGACAAAATTGACAAAATTGACAAAATTGACAAAATTGACAAAATTGACAAAATTGACAAAATTGACAAAATTGACAAAATTGACAAAATTGGCAAAATTGACAAAATTGACAAAATTGACAAAATTGACAAAATTGACAAAATTGACAAAATTGACAAAATTGACAAAATTGACAAAATTGACAAAATTGACAAAATTGACAAAATTGACAAAATTGACAAAATTGACAAAATTGACAAAATTGACAAAATTGACAAATCTTCTGATCTTAGCAGAAGGCGCTTTTGTTCGCTTCCTGGAATTCCCTAGCAAGACGAATGAATGAAGGGAGTCCTTCATCAGCAGAATCCGTATCTACTTCATCAACTGGCAGAGCAGCAAAAACATTATTGGATTGAGGTTAGGCCGGGGGAGAAGCGCTCTTCAAAATGGCGGCGTAAGAACGATTGGATCGTTCTTTTAAAGAACGCCTCTCCTTATCCCAACGACTCTTAAATGCCTCGCACAAAGAGATATCATGAGGTGAGCCCCCGCAATAGACACATTTCTGTTCTATTGCTGAGCACGCTCCTTCCTCATGATTCTCCCCGCAACGAGCGCAGCGTGCCTTGTTGCAGCAATGGGACTCAGTGTGTCCCATTTTAATGCACTTTTTGCAACTCATTGGGCGAGGCACAAAGAGTCGCACGGGTAACCTTAAAATGCCGTCAACCAAAACGTAGTGAGGGAGAGCGGTACCCTCGAATGTCACTCGGAATGAGGCTGACGGTGAATAAGTTTTGACTCCGTTTTTGGTGGCGGCAAATGAAAGCTGTCGGCAATCCAGGATTTTGACCGTAGTCGAATCAAGGGACTTAAATTTGCCAACTCCTTTAGACAAAATATATTCAGGCGTCAGACTCATTTCAGATACTACACCCTCTATCTCTACGTTTCGAGAGGGAACAAAAACGTGATACTCCAATCGAAAAAAATCACTACTAACGATTTCATTTGCGGCCTTCAAATTAGCCACAACAACTCGCAATTTATTTGGTCTCACGCGAGACACTTCGGTTACGGAGGACCATCTTGCCAGATCCTTTGTGATCTGAACAACATTTAAAGCTTTCAATTTGGGCCGGAAATAAACTACCCATGGGCCAGAAAAAGTTGTATTCTCCGGATAGGCCCTGAGTCGAGAGGTCTTCCCGGAAGTTTTGACAGAGTTCTCTAAAACATCCATCAAAATTTCGGGGTTTGAACTCTCGCCTTCGCTCATATTTTACTACGGAGACTAGAAAGTTTGCCGTAATAAAATATCAACGAATCTATAAAAATGACGAAATAGATAAAATAATAGAATAACAAGAAAATGAACAACGAGAGGATAAATAATGAACGAATAAAAACAAACTTGAATACCTTCGATTCCTTCGTGGGGGTTCCGTCTATGGCTCCGCTGAAGTGGACCTCCAAATGATGGCGGCTACCTTGTGGCTCGTTGGTAATGTTGCGCCTGTAGTGTCGTGGTGATCTGTGCCTCCGTTACCCGATGACGACGGTGTTCAGATCCGGATGGATCGGGTGCCCCTGCGGTACGCAGCCCGGATGTTTGGGGCGAACAGAGACGATGGCCTTGGTGCTGAAGATGGTGCTGAACTTAATTTGTGCCAATTGTTGCTGTTCGGCAATTGACGACCGAACCAGAAAAAAACCACTCCCGGTGGAAAAACTACAATTTTTATTAAACTTTTG
Source organism: Uranotaenia lowii (assembly GCF_029784155.1). Lineage (NCBI taxonomy): Eukaryota > Metazoa > Arthropoda > Insecta > Diptera > Culicidae > Uranotaenia > Uranotaenia lowii. The sequence continues at coordinate 15,748,664 of NC_073692.1, forward strand.
CAAAGCAGAGCAAAACACTCCGAAATAGCAGCGAAAAAACACGTCCGCACAAGCCAGACTACTTAGATCCATTGACAAAATTGACAAAATTGACAAAATTGACAAAATTGACAAAATTGACAAAATTGACAAAATTGACAAAATTGACAAAATTGACAAAATTGATAAAATTGACAAAATTGACAAAATTGACAAAATTGACAAAATTGACAAAATTGACAAAATTGACAAAATTGACAAAATTGACAAAATTGACAAAATTGACAAAATTGACAAAATTGACAAAATTGACAAAATTGACAAAATTGAAAAAATTGAAAAAATTGAAAAAATTGACAAAATTGACAAAATTGACAAAATTGACAAAATTGACAAAATTGACAAAATGACAAAATTGACAAAATTGACAAAATTGACAAAATTGACAAAATTGACAAAATTGACAAAATTGACAAAATTGACAAAATTGACAAAATTGACAAAATTGACAAAATTGACAAAATTGACAAAATTGACAAAATTGACAAAATTGACAAAATTGACAAAATTGACAAAATTGACAAAATTGACAAAATTGACAAAATTGACAAAATTGACAAAATTGACAAAATTGACAAAATTGACAAAATTGACAAAATTGACAAAATTGACAAAATTGACAAAATTGACAAAATTGACAAAATTGACAAAATTGACAAAATTGACAAAACTGACAAAATTGACAAAATTGACAAAATTGACAAAATTGACAAAATTGACAAAATTGACAAAATTGACAAAATTGACAAAATTGACAAAATTGACAAAATTGACAAAATTGACAAAATTGACAAAATTGACAAAATTGACAAAATTGACAAAATTGACAAAATTGACAAAATGACAAAATTGACAAAATTGACAAAATTGACGAAATTGACAAAATTGACAAAACTGACAAAATAAAAAAAATGACAAAATTGACAAAATTGACAAAATTGTCAAAATTGACAAAATTGACAAAATTGACAAAATTGACAAAATTGACAAAATTGGCAAAATTGACAAAATTGACAAAATTGACAAAATTGACAAAATTGACAAAATTGACAAAATTGACAAAATTGACAAAATTGACAAAATTGACAAAATTGACAAAATTGACAAAATTGACAAAATTGACAAAATTGACAAAATTGACAAAATTGACAAAATTGACAAAATTGGCAAAATTGACAAAATTGACAAAATTGACAAAATTGACAAATTTGACAAAATTGACAAAATTGACAAAATTGACAAAATTGACAAAATTGACAAAATTGACAAAATTGACAAAATTGACAAAATTGACAAAATTGACAAAATTGACAAAATTGACAAAATTGACAAAATTGACAAAATTGACAAAATTGACAAAATTGACAAAATTGAAAAAATTGACAAAATTGACAAAATTTACAAAATGACAAAATTGACAAAATTGACAAAATTTCACAAAATTGACAAAATTGACAAAATTGACAAAATTGACAAAATTGACAAAATTGACAAAATTGACAAAATTGACAAAATTGACAAAATTGACAAAATTGATCAAATTGACAAAATTGACAAAATTGACAAAATGACAAAATGACAAAATTGACAAAATTGACAAAATTGACAAAATTGACAAAATTGACAAAATTGACAAAATTGACAAAATTGACAAAATTGACAAAATTGACAAAATTGACAAAATTGACAAAATTGACAAAATTGACAAAATTGACAAAATTGACAAAATTGACAAAATTGACAAAATTGACAAAATTGACAAAATTGACAAAATTGACAAAATTGACAAAATTGACAAAATTGACAAAATTGACAAAATTGACAAAATTGACAAAATTGACAAAATTGACAAAATTGACAAAATTGACAAAATTGACAAAATTGACAAAATTGACAAAATTGACAAAATTGACAAAATTGACAAAATTGACAAAATTGACAAAATTGACAAAATTGACAAAATTGACAAAATTGACAAAATTGACAAAATTGACAAAATTGACAAAATTGACAAAATTGACAAAATTGACAAAATTGACAAAATTGACAAAATTGACAAATTGACAAAATTGACAAATTGACAAAATTGACAAAATTGACAAAATTGACAAAATTGACAAAATTGACAAAATTGACAAAATTGACAAAATTGACAAAATTGACAAAATTGACAAAATTGACCAAATTGACAAAATTGACAAAATTGACAAAATTGTCAAAATTGACAAAATTGACTTAATTGATAAAATTGTCAGAATTGTCAGAATTGACAAAATTGACAAAATTGACAAAATTGACAAAATTGACAAAATTGACAAAATTGACAAAATTGACAAAATTGACAAAATTGACAAATTGACAAAATTGACAAAATTGACAAAATTGACAAAATTGACAAAATTGACAAAATTGACAAAATTGACAAAATTGACAAAATTGACAAAATTGACAAAATTGACAAAATTGACAAAATTGACAAAATTGACAAAATTGACAAAATTGACAAAATTGACAAAATTGACAAAATTGACAAAATTGACAAAATTGACAAAGTTTACCAAGTTTGTTTATTAAGTGAATTGTGTTAGTTATGTAACTTTTGTCAATTTAGTAAATTCTTCGAATGTTGTCAATTTTGAAATATCTGCTTTTTAGGTACCTTTGGTCGATTTTATCAATTTTACCATATTTTTTTTTACTAATTTGTATCTTTTATTATTTTGAAAATAATTCAATTTGATTTTTTTTTGTTATTTTTGTCCATATTGTCATTTAATGATTATATGGCTTTTTTGTCAATTAAGTCATCTTTGGTATTAATGACAATTTGATTAATTTTGTCAACTTCGTCAATTTTGTCAGTTTTTTTTAAATTTTTGGCAATTTCGTCAATTTTGTCATTTATAGCAATCTCATTTATTTTACCAAGTTTGTCAGTTTGGACAATTTTTCTCAACATTGCAAGATTTGTCATTTTGTTATATTTGATAATTTGATAAAATTTTGTAAATTTTGTCAGTATTCATAGTTATGTCAAAATTGCTAAAATTCCCGGATTTATCCGGGTTTGCCCGGATATTTTACTCAAAATTTGGGAACAGTCCAGTCCGGCCTGGTTTCCCGCAATTTGATCGATTTATTCACTTTATTTAGCAAATCAAAGAAAAAAAAACAAATTATGTTGTAAAATTCTATTATTTATGCCTCCAAAACGTTTTATAAAAATAATCATGAACGGTTTTTTGGAAGCCTTATATACGATTTAAAATCTGTTGATAAATTTGGAAGAAAAAAAAATTCAACTTTTTTTCTTGATATTTGTTGAGTAATTTCTGGGTTTTGACGAAATTTGCCCTTATAATGCCAAAATTTTTGGTTTTCAATTTAGAAATGCCTGGATTTTGCCAGGTTTTCATATACAATTCCCCGGATTTGTCCGGCCTGGATAAGTGCTGAAAAAATCTTGCAGCCTTAATTTATGTTCATTTGGTAAATTTTATCATTTTTGTTTATTTTGTAAATTTTGTAGCAATTTTATCAATTCTGTCAATCTTGTATTTTTTTTTAATTGTGTTAATTTAGTAAAAATTGTGAATTTTGTTAATTTAAAAATTTAATAGTTCTCACAATTTGGTAAGTTTTGTTAGTTTTGTCATTTTTGTCATTTTTGTCGGTCAAAAGTTTGGGATCAGTCTTCTAAAACATGCACTTTTATTTCGCGCGTATCTCTGTTATCAAACAAAGTATTTTTTTATCTGATAAGCTGATTTGGAAGCTAATGAATTGAACTTGCCTTATAGATATTTAGTTGAAATAGTTTTGAAGACTAACTTCTTTTGAACTTTTTCCAAAGTTTCATCATTTTCTGATGATTTTCACCAATTATTCCGACCGTTAAAAAAATATGCAAATTTGTTTTGACCATAACTTAGATGTCTTACAAGTTATTGTAGATCGGATTGTCTTATTTTCAAGCTTATAAATTGCATTTAATTAAGAAGGCTTAGCTCAAAAATATATCACAAAAGATTATCATCAGAACGTTAACCAAATAATGATCATAAGATCTTAAATGAGTATAAAGTGATAACATAGATCATATGATTTTAAGATTATACTTTTAATAGCTATTTTATAAGTAAGTGCAGGTCATAAGCTTTCAAATAAACCAATCCGATCTGTAATAACTTGTAAGACATCTAAGTTATGGTCAAAACAAATTAGCATATTTTTTTAACGGTCGGACTATTTGGTGAAAATCATCAGAAAATGATGAAACTTTGGAAAAAGTTCAAAAGAAGTTAGTCTTCAAAAATATTTCAACTAAATATCTATAAGGCAAGTTCAATTCCTTAGCTTCCAAATCAGCTTATCAGATAAAAATACGTTGTTTGATAACAGAGATACGCGCGAAATAAAAGTGCATGTTTTAGAAGACTGATCTCAAACTTTTGGCACTTACACCATACTACGGGGCATGGCCGTAGGAACGGGGGGGTTTTGGGGGTTAAACCCTCCCCATGAAGGTCCAAAAATACCAAGTAAAATTTTTTTTGCTAAATGTAAAATTTGAAATTTCTAATCAAATTTTGATGAACAACTAAAATCATTCAATAGTAGCAATAGTGCAACAATCTCGATTCCAAAACCTCGAAGTCTCATTCCAAGACCACAATTTCACAACAGTATTTCAAAAAATTTCTCAGATAGTAATTGAGTCCCAAATATTGAATCCCAATGAAGTTAGACTAAGCTTACCAGATTGTCCGGATTTGGACCAGATTTTCTCACTCTATTTGCAGAATCAAACGAAAATTTCAGTTGAGTTATTAGAATTATGTATTTTGCGTCAAAATAGTGTTTTTTAAACCAATTTTGTCAGTATGAACATAAACGATTTTTTGGCAACCTTAAATCGGATTCTGAATCGGATGATATGTTTCGATTAAATAAAAACAATTTGCCACGTGTTTTTTTTTGGCCGGATTTTGAGGAAATTTCAAAATAAAATGCCCTCATTTCACAAGGTTTTAGGACAAATTTTCCCAGATGTCCCCAAACCAGATACTTGCGGAAAAATATCTAATAAGTATCCAGTTTATTGTTCTTGATTTCCGAGTTGGATGATCATTGGTATAGAATCATCAAAAATCACATTGAAAACCATATATTCAGAATCAAATAAAATATTTCTGGTTAAGGGTTCTGATACAAATTTCGCTTTTTGGTTTCAAATTTAAAAAATTCTTTTCTGGAATTTAGATCAAGGTTCTGAATTTGAGTTCAAAATGCAGAATTAAGACTTGGAACTAAAATCCAAGCTTTGTATTCGGGTTTAGGACAAATTTAAGTTTTATATTCAATTTTAAAATATAAATTATTAAATTAAATTAAGGATTCAACGAGATCGCAGTTCCTTAACTTTGATTCTTGATTCAAAATAAAAAATTTGAGTTCAATCAAAGTCAGTTTAGAAACACAAACCTGGTGAAAATCACTCATAAAAAATAAGATGTGCATTCATTTCAAAGAATTTGTTTTTTGAATAATCTAGATTAAAATTTTGAAAACATTAATCACATGATTAAAATTATGAAAAATAAAATTATTAATGATAATTTTTTAACTTGTTTTCTATCTTCAAGTAAAACTTAAGCTGGAATTTTCATTTAACATTTTCTTACATATATTGCAGATTCTTCAAAATCAAACGTTCTATCTAAAATCTTAAACTTTATTCGGTTTACAAGAGTAGAGAATAAAACTTATTTGAACAGTAAACCTTATTTTTTACTTTTATTTCTGAATATTTGATACATTTCCACCCATGCTTAAAATAGTTATGCTTTTGGTCCAAAAGAAATAGCTTCGTAATGTTAGTGAGTAAAACAGATTTTTTTTTCTAAATAAAGCGTTCGAAATCCTTTTTTTATGTTTCGATTATAGTCGTTTCCACATCATTGTTCAACTCTCGACTTTTCTAAACGATGCAGTTGGCACATCAATAATTGAAAAACTATCTGAAACAACCGTGTTCGATGTTTACTCTTGGGCTCAAACTCACGGACATCACCACTGAAGGCAACTGATTTACCAACTGAACTATATCACAAATCCCCACATTTTTTAAAGCTTCATAAAAAAAATTGCCATCTCCTAGGACTTATTTATAAAATAAGTAACTTTGAATGCAAAACAACTTTTACTTGAATACTTTGTGCTTTGGACATATACATTTTTTTCACTTGTATCTACATTGTTCTAGTAAAATTGTTATGGGAAAAAAAAATTGTCATAAACCCCCCCCCCCCCCATGAACCGGTTCTTCCTACGGCCCTGCTACGGGGTGACCGGTATGAAAAAAAGATTCGAATGCAGCCCGAATTTTGAAATTAGGTCCACCCCACCTCAAGATGATCGGTTTGAATTTAAGTTCGGTTTTTGAAAAATGTCTCAACTTTAAAATAAATTTAAGTCATAACTATATACTCAATACTAACATTTTGTCAAATACATACAGAGAGGATTTTGCTCACGATCTCTTGAATGAGATCAAAAGAATTCCAATATGTAATAAGATGGCTGACATATGGCCGATACAAATTTTCATGTTTTTGAGGGGGTGATCCCAAAAATTTGGCCGGCAGTGTAGCTGGGAATGTGAGATTTCTAGAAAAAAGTCAAATTGATGACCAATTTTTAATTGTGGCACAATAAACATTTTATCCAAATCTTTCCGCTTACAATAAACTAATCCATGGCTTATCACATCCATGACTGATTGTAAAGTGACCATAATTATATGCATGTCCAGTCCACCCATGTGTATCCTAAGTCACTCTGCGAACTTCTTAATCGCCTCGAATCGGTAAGTCCACAATTGATAATAAACCCATAATAAGATGTCGCTTACCGGCCGTTAGCAAGCAGCTCAATTTACCTCCCATCATCTCAATCATCTCGGGGAAGGTGCCCGTTGGGATTTTCTGAAAATCAGCAGTAGCCGAAACCTCATAAAGTAACACGTTTAATTACTAATGGGTGACATTTACGATCTTCTTCCATTCGCTAGCAAGGAAGCCAACCAGCCACACAACGTGCGTCTTCGGGTTGTCCAGCGGCTATTTTACCCCTTCCTGGGGGGACTGTGATTTGTCGGCGCAGAGTCATTTCATACGTAAATATCTGCTGAGGAACTCATTCGCTAGGGCAAAGTCCGGTGGCCAATTTTCAAGTATCTAAAACCGGCAACGGCAACGAAAGGGGCGTCAAACCGCAGTCATAAAACTAGCGCTAACGAGCATCATCATCAACAACATCGTCATCATCAGCATTAGTTAGTTAGCATCATCATCATGTTGTAGTGCACAGTTCAAAGTAGGTCCAAGCCTATGGATTCAAGATGGACATTGGACTTTCGAGAGGTGGAAACTCTTAGTTTCGGTAAAGTGATTCCGTGGTCGAACGATCCTTTTTTTTTTGCTTGGTGCCATCTGATGTTTTTTTTTTCGAGGCCATTTCGCTAATTAATGAATGAGGTGAACTGACGATTTTGGGCTGAATGATGGGTACAGTTCTTTAATCCGACCATTTTGAGCAAGATTGATCGCGGATAAATGCGACACTTTAGTGCGGGCAATAATCAGGGCTCGTTAGCATTCAGCACATGTCATAACCATAAATAGATGAATGTTGTATCTTCATTAGGGACCAAAACCTTAAATTTAGTAAAACAAAATTCGAAATTCAAAAGTAAATTTTATTTTGATTTTAATTTTTTTTTTCCAATAATTTTTAAAACAGATTAAATACAACTAGTCACAAGTTAAAAACTAGGATAGAAAAAATGTTTCCTATAGAATCAAACTGATAGAAAACTGAGGAAAGTTATTGTGAAACACCAAAAAAGTGACCCCATAAACAAAACTTCCGTGTTTTCCATGCGTTTTTTGATACAGACAGATTAGTTTTCGCTCATTGAGAAATCTTTTCCAAGAAAAAGTTTCCCCCTCAACTGATGGATTTAATCTATAGATTAAAAGCTTTTCGGCCTCCTGGGTATACAGATAATTCTTTGTCTATTTTTTTCGCGAAAAAAAAACTGAGTCAGCTCAAGAAAGAAAGATCGCAAAGACAAAAATCGAAATAAAATAAATTAGGAAAAACATTTAGAACACTATGTTGGTCTTCATTTGAAAAATGTTTCAACTGGTAGAATTTTTTGAATATTTAAATCATCTGTTTGCTAACTGTTCCAATATTTCTGTTCCACAATCTTCAAATGAAAACGAGACTTCCGGTGCATCTTGACTCCACCTTCAAGCGATTGATGGCACAGAAAGTAAAGATTTGCTTATTTTATCAGATCTTAGAGAGTTCCGGAAGTCGCACCAATAGTTTTGAGACGAATATCGCTCTCGTTTCTTTTCCTATGCTTCATAATCCTTGCCTCCAGCCTCTTTTTGACCTTTCGCTTTTGTCGTCTTGGCACAATGACTGATTTTTGCACGATAAAGCTCCGAGAAAGGGATGTCTCTCAAAGTTGCGATTAATTAGCGTTTCCTTCTTGCGGGGGTTGTTTCCGGAAAATCAAACGAAGGATGCTGAAATTTTCTTAACCCATCCCATCTCCCAAATCCGTGAATATTTTGGTCAATTTCATCAATATGATTTCAAACTTCAGAAAAGAGTTTGTCAATTTAGACAATTTTGAAAATTTTTACAATTTTAACAATTTTGACAATTTAAGACAATTCTTACAATTTTGACAATATTGAAAATTTTGTCAATTTTGATATTTAAAACTAATTCGACAATTTTGACAACTTTGTCAATTTGTCAATTTTGTCAATTTTGTCAATTTTTGAAAATTGACAAATTCTGTCGATTTTGTCAATTTTGTCAATTTTGTCAATTTTGTCAATTTTGTCAATTTTGTCAATTTTGTCAATTTTGTCAATTTTGTCAATTTTGTCAATTTTGTCAATTTTGTCAATTTTGTCAATTTTGTCAATTTTATCAATTTTGTCAATTTTGTCAATTTTGTCAATTATGTAAATTTTGTCAATTTTGTCAATTTTGACAATTTTGACATTTGACAATTTTGACAATTTTGACAATTTCGACAATTTTGACAATTTTGACAATTTTGACAATTTTGACAATTTTGACAATTTTGACAATTTTGACAATTTTGACAATTTTGACAATTTTGACAATTTTGACAATTTTGACAATTTTGACAATTTTGACAATTTTGACAATTTTGACAATTTTGACAATTTTGACAATTTTGACAATTTTGACAATTTTGACAATTTTGACAATTTTGACAATTTTGACAATTTTGACAATTTTGACAATTTTGACAATTTTGACAATTTTGACAATTTTGACAATTTTGACAATTTTGACAATTTTGACAATTTTGACAATTTTAACAATTTTTACAATTTTTACAATTTTTACAATTTTTACAATTTTGACAATTTTGACAATTTTGACAATTTTGACAATTTTGACAATTTTGACAATTTTGACAATTTTGACAATTTTTACAATTTGACAATTTTGACAATTTTGTCAATTTTGTCAATTTTGTCAATTTTGTCAATTTTGTCAATTTTGTCAATTTTGTCAATTTTGTCAATTTTGTCAATTTTGTCAATTTTGTCAATTTTGTCAATTTTGTCAATTTTGTCAATTTTGTCAATTTTGTCAATTTTGTCAATTTTGTCAATTTTGTCAATTTTGTCAATTTTGTCAATTTTGTCAATTTTGTCAATTTTGTCAATTTTGTCAATTTTGTCAATTTTGTTAATTTTGTCAATTTTGTCAATTTTGTCAATTTTGTCAATTTTGTCAATTTTGTCAATTTTGTCAATTTCGTCAATTTTGTCAATTTTGTCAATTTTGTCAATTTTGTCAATTTTGTCAATTTTGTCAATTTTGTCCATTTTGTCAATTTTGTCAATTTTGTCAATTTTGTCAATTTTGTCAATTTTGTCAATTTTGTCAATTTTGTCAATTTTGTCAATTTTGTCAATTTTGTCAATTTTGTCAATTTTGTCAATTTTGTAAATTTTGTAAATTTTGTGAATTTTGTCAATTTTGTCAATTTTGTCAATTTTGTCAATTTTGTCAATTTTGTCAATTTTATCAATTTTGTCAATTTTGTCAATTTTGTCGATTTTGTCAATTTTGTCAATTTTGTCAATTTTTTCAATTTTGTCAATTTTGTCAATTTTGTCAATTTTGTCAATTTTGTCAATTTTGTCAATTTTGTCAATTTTGTCAATTTTGTCAATTATGTCAATTTTGTCAATTTTGTCAATTTCGTCAATTTCGTCAATTTTGTCAATTTTGTCAATTTGTCAATTTTGTCAATTTTGTCAATTTTGTCAATTTTGTCAATTTTGTCAATTTTGTCAATTTTGTCAATTTTGTCAATTTTGTCAATTTGTCAATTTTGTCAATTTTGTCAATTTTGTCAATTTTGTCAATTTTGTCAATTTTGTCAATTTTGTCAATTTTATCAATTTTATCAATTTTGTCAATTTTGTCAATTTTGTCAATTTTGTCAATTTTTTGTCAATTTTGTCAATTTTGTCAATTTTGTCAATTTTGTCAATTTTGTCAATTTTGTCAATTTTGTCAATTTTGTATTGTCAATTTTGTCAATTTTGTCAATTTTGTCAATTTTGTCAATTTTGTCAATTTTGTCAATTTTGTCAATTTTGTCAATTTTGTCAATTTTGTCAATTTTGTCAATTTTGTCAATTTTGTCAATTTTGTCAATTTTGTCAATTTTGTCAATTTTGTCAATTTTGTCAATTTTGTCAATTTTGTCAATTTTGTCAATTTTGTCAATTTTGTCAATTTTGTCAATTTTGTCAATTTTGTCAATTTTGTCAATTTTGTCAATTTTGTCAATTTTGTCAATTTTGTCAATTTTGTCAATTTTGTCAATTTTGTCAATTTTGTCAATTTTGTCAATTTTGTCAATTTTGTCAATTTTGTCAATTTTGTCAATTTTGTCAATTTTGTCAATTTTGTCAATTTTGTCAATTTTGTCAATTTTGTCAATTTTGTCAATTTTGTCAATTTTGTCAATTTTGTCAATTTTGTCAATTTTGTCAATTTTGACAATTTTGTCAATTTTGTCAATTTTGTCAATTTTGTTAATTTTGTCAATTTTGTCAATTTTGTCAATTTTGTCAATTTTGTCAATTTTGCCAATTTTATCAATTTTGTCAATTTTGTCAATTTTGTCAATTTTGTCAATTTTGTCAATTTTGTCAATTTTGTCAATTTTGTCAATTTTGTCAATTTTGTCAATTTTGTTAATTTTGTCAATTTTATCAATTTTGTGAATTTTGGTAATTTTGTCAATTTTGTCAATTTTGTCAATTTTGTCAATTTTGTCAATTTTGTCAATTTTGTCAATTTTGTCAATTTTGTCAATTTTGTCAATTTTGTCAATATGTATTGTCAATTTTGTCAACTTGACAATTTTGTCAATTATGACAATTTTGACAATTTTGACAATTTTGACCATTTTGACAATTTTGACAATTTTGACAATTTTGACAATTTTGACAATTTTGACAATTTTGACAATTTTGACAATTTTGACAATTTTGACAATTTTGACAGTTTTGACAATTTTGACAATTTTGACAATTTTGACAATTTTGTCAATTTTGTCAATTTTGTCAATTTTGTCAATTTTGTCAATTTTGTCAATTTTGTCAATTTTGTCAATTTTGTCAATTTTGTCAATTTTGTCAATTTTGTCAATTTTGTCAATTTTGTCAATTTTGTCAATTTTGTCAATTTTGTCAATTTTGTCAATTTTGTCAATTTTGTCAATTTTGTCAATTTTGTCAATTTTGTCAATTTTGTCAATTTTGTCAATTTTGTCAATTTTGTCAATTTCGTCAATTTTGTCAATTTTGTCAATTTTGTCAATTTTGTCAATTTTGTCAATTTTGTCAATTTTGTCAATTTTGTCCATTTTGTCAATTTTGTCAATTTTGTCAATTTTGTCAATTTTGTCAATTTTGTCAATTTTGTCAATTTTGTCAATTTTGTCAATTTTGTCAATTTTGTCAATTTTGTCAATTTTGTCAATTTTGTCAATTTTGTAAATTTTGTAAATTTTGTGAATTTTGTCAATTTTGTCAATTTTGTCAATTTTGTCAATTTTGTCAATTTTGTCAATTTTATCAATTTTGTCAATTTTGTCAATTTTGTCGATTTTGTCAATTTTGTCAATTTTGTCAATTTTGTCAATTTTTTCAATTTTTTCAATTTTGTCAATTTTGTCAATTTTGTCAATTTTGTCAATTTTGTCAATTTTGTCAATTTTGTCAATTTTGTCAATTATGTCAATTTTGTCAATTTTGTCAATTTCGTCAATTTTGTCAATTTTGTCAATTTTGTCAATTTTGTCAATTTTGTCAATTTTGTCAATTTTGTCAATTTTGTCAATTTTGTCAATTTTGTCAATTTTGTCAATTTTGTCAATTTTGTCAATTTTGTCAATTTTGTCAATTTTGTCAATTTTGTCAATTTTGTCAATTTTGTCAATTTTGTCAATTTTATCAATTTTATCAATTTTGTCAATTTTGTCAATTTTGTCAATTTTGTCAATTTTGTCAATTTTTTGTCAATTTTGTCAATTTTGTCAATTTTGTCAATTTTGTCAATTTTGTCAATTTTGTCAATTTTGTCAATTTTGTCAATTTTGTCAATTTTGTCAATTTTGTCAATTTTGTCAATTTTGTCAATTTTGTCAATTTTGTCAATTTTGTCAATTTTGTCAATTTTGTCAATTTTGTCAATTTTGTCAATTTTGTCAATTTTGTCAATTTTGTCAATTTTGTCAATTTTGTCAATTTTGTCAATTTTGTCAATTTTGTCAATTTTGTCAATTTTGTCAATTTTGTCAATTTTGTCAATTTTGTCAATTTTGTCAATTTTGTCAATTTTGTCAATTTTGTCAATTTTGTCAATTTTGTCAATTTTGTCAATTTTGTCAATTTTGTCAATTTTGTCAATTTTGTCAATTTTGTCAATTTTGTCAATTTTGTCAATTTTGTCAATTTTGTCAATTTTGTCAATTTTGTCAATTTTGTCAATTTTGTCAATTTTGTCAATTTTGTCAATTTTGTCAATTTTGTCAATTTTGTCAATTTTGTCAATTTTGTCAATTTTGTCAATTTTGTCAATTTTGTCAATTTTGTCAATTTTGTCAATTTTGACAATTTTGTCAATTTTGTCAATTTTGTCAATTTTGTTAATTTTGTCAATTTTGTCAATTTTGTCAATTTTGTCAATTTTGTCAATTTTGCCAATTTTATCAATTTTGTCAATTTTGTCAATTTTGTCAATTTTGTCAATTTTGTCAATTTTGTCAATTTTGTCAATTTTGTCAATTTTGTTAATTTTGTCAATTTTATCAATTTTGTGAATTTTGGTAATTTTGTCAATTTTGTCAATTTTGTCAATTTTGTCAATTTTGTCAATTTTGTCAATTTTGTCAATTTTGTCAATTTTGTCAATTTTGTCAATTTTGTCAATTTTGTCAATATGTATTGTCAATTTTGTCAACTTGACAATTTTGTCAATTATGACAATTTTGACAATTTTGACAATTTTGACCATTTTGACAATTTTGACAATTTTGACAATTTTGACAATTTTGACAATTTTGACAATTTTGACAATTTTGACAATTTTGACAATTTTGACAGTTTTGACAATTTTGACAATTTTGACAATTTTGACAATTTTGACAATTTTGACAATTTTGACAATTTTGACAATTTTGACAATTTTGACAATTTTGACAGTTTTGACAATTTTGACAATTTTGACAATTTTTACAATTTTTACAATTTTGACAATTTTGACAATTTTGACAATTTTGACAATTTTGACCATTTTGACAATTTTGACAATTTTGACAATTTTGACAATTTTGACAATTTTGACAATTTTGACAATTTTGACAATTTTGACAATTTTGACAATTTTGACAATTTTGACAATTTTGACAATTTTGACAATTTTGACAATTTTGACAATTTTGACAATTTTGACAATTTTGACAATTTTGACAATTTTGACAATTTTGACAATTTTGACAATTTTGACAATTTTGACAATTTTGACAATTTTGACAATTTTGACAATTTTGACAATTTTGACAATTTTGACAATTTTGACAATTTTGACAGTTTTGACAATTTTGACAATTTTGACAATTTTGACAATTTTGACAATTTTGACAATTTTGACAATTTTGACAATTTTGACAATTTTGACAATTTTGACAATTTTGACAATTTTGACAATTTTGACAATTTTGACAATTTTGACAATTTTGACAATTTTGACAATTTTGACAATTTTGACAATTTTGACAATTTTGACAATTTTGAAAATTTTGACAATTTTGGCAATTTTGACAATTTTGACAATTTTGACAATTTTGACAATTTTGACAATTTTGACAATTTTGACAATTTTGACAATTTTGACAATTTTGACAATTTTGACAATTTTGACAATTTTGACAATTTTGACAATTTTGACAATTTTGACAGATTTGACAATTTTGACAATTTTGACGATTTTGACAATTTTGACAATTTTGACAATTTTGACAATTTTGACAAGTTTGACAATTTTGACAATTTTGACAATTTTGACATTTTTGACAATTTTGACAATTTTGACATTTTTGACAATTTTGACCAGGGATGCCAGGTGTTGAGGATAAAAAATCTGGGCAATTTCGAAAAAAAGTCTGTGTGTGTCTGTGCATAATGAAAATCACAAATTTGGTATTAAACAAATTAAATTTGACGAATCGTGTGAGCCGGGGGGTGGTGTTGTGCTATTTGTTCGGGTTATTTTCGAGTTGATTACTATATAACAAACACTGTTTCCTAGCACGTACCATGCCGATCTTATTAAAAAAAAAGTTTAACTAATGATTGGTAAAATTCCAAAGAATACAAGCCAGAATCCAGTCTAATCTGCCACTTACGGATCAAATCCGATACATGAATATTGATTTTATCACTCAATTTTGAAAGTCTGTAAAATCTGGGCTCTCTCAGCAAAAATCTGGGCAAAATCTGTGTCTGACCAATATCTGGACGAAGGGTCAAAAGTCTTGGTTTTACAGACAAATCTGGGCACCTGGCAACCCAGATTTTGACAATTTTGACAATTTTGACAATTTTGACAATTTTGACAATTTTGACAATTTTGACAATTTTGACAATTTTGACAATTTTGACAATTTTGACAATTTTGACAATTTTGACAATTTTGACAATTTTGACAATTTTGACAATTTTGACAATTTTGACAATTTTGACAATTTTTATTTTTTTTTTGAGATTTTCAAATTTTTATGATTTTTTTACAGTTTTGACAATTTTGACAGTTTTTAATCAGTTTCGTTTTAAAAAGTCCTCATTCGAATTTTGGATCTAATGATTTACGCAAGAATGCGTGGAAAGGCAGTGATCGAGAAAATTAAAATTTCTGAATAATCGATTTTGAATTTTAATGACCCGATAACAGGCTTTGCCACCGACTACCGATTCGAAAGATAGTCCGGTTGAATTGATTTGAATGATCGATTGGAAGATTTTGATTCGGTTGCTCTCTCATTCGAATATCCCAGCAAATTTCGGAGGACTTAACAACGCAAAAAAAAACGGCAAAAAGTGGGACCAAGATTGATTTTGCGTAATAATCAGCGGACAAGGAGAAAGCTTCTTGTTTTCCGGATGGCGGACATTGGACAGACACCTTCTCGCCGTGTCACCACCACTAGGCGAATTTCTCGGCAGCCAAGAAGATCATATCAGCGATCGATCAAAAACCGCTGACCAGCCGCTGAGGCACTGGAATGTTGAGAGAGTGAGTGAAGCCGTTTCAACAACTCAGCTGTCCGAGGGAGGGCAAACTGGGAGGTCATTTTAGATGGTCCTGCCTGAAGCAAAGAGAATCCATAGGAAAGGTGCGGGTCTTGACGCCTTTTTCGGGTCTGTTATTAATCGATCTTGTTTCTTTTTGTCAGATTTTGATGGACGTAACACTTACTTCTGTATTTCGCCGTTATTCGTCGCTTTCCTCCAAGCGTGACTCTGGGACGCCAAGAGATGATGTGAACGAGATGAGCATCTCGCCACTGCCTTGGCTGCCGATTGAAGGAACAGATTGCCCTCGGGGGACTTTTTCGCTTCCTACATGCAGTTGACAACAGAGATGGAGGCTGTGTTATGACATATTCTTCGGCTAATGTTTTGTTAACCGGTTGAATGAGTGACCAACAACCTACGACGTAGACACGAGGTGTAGATTTTCGGAAAACCGAGATAGAACACAGAAAAAAAACAGGCGGAGGATCAGATCAGATTAAAGCACGTGGAGTCGGTTCGCTTTAATTGACTAGAGCTAGCTAGCTTTAGTGAATAAGCCGGCGCGTGGTTTGTTTCTAACTTTATCAACCAGATGGACCGGAAAAGTAGAAGAAGCAAAACATCAGCAGATAGAACGAACTTCATCGCATCGCTGCTGCCCGTTTCATGTTGATAGCGTTTCTGTGGAGTTTTTGACCGATAAGCGTTTTTTTTTTCAGGGAGCTTGATCATCCAATCGGCGCGTTTTGTAATCAACGTGAGTTTTTTCCGTTTGTTCTGAAGCAGCATGGAAAAAAATTATCTGCATCGAAATTGCTCCGTTTTGAAATGAGAAAAATATCGCATCATGGCTGTGACTGTTATAATTTGAATCAAAATCTTTTTGAACTCCTGCCACTTTGAAGTAAAAAATTTCTGAGGTTACAAAAAAAAATTGCGTCTCAAACAAAGATTTATGATTATAAAAAGATATGTTTCAAAACATGAGATATTCAAGCATTAGAACATTTTATTTTTGAATTAATTTCATTTTTTTAAGAAAGGATAACAAAAAAAATTCGAACATTTTCTGCAGTTTTCTGCATTTTTCTATAATTTTCTAAAATTTTCTATAATTTTCTATAATTTTCAGTAAATCTTTATATTTTCTGTAATTTTCTGTAATTTTTTGTAATTTTCTGTAATTTTCTGTAATTTTCTGTAATTTTCTGTAATTTTCTGTAATTTTCTGTAGTTTTCTGTAATTTTCTGTAATTTTCTGTAATTTTCTGTAATTTTCTGTTATTTTCTGTAATTTTCTGTAATTTTATGTAATTTTCTGTAATTTTCTGTAATTTTCTGTAATTTTCTGTAATTTTCTGTAATTTTCTGTAATTTTCTGTTATGCTCTGTAATTTTCTGTAATTTCCTGTAATTTTCTGTACTGTTTTTGTGATTTTCTGTTTTTATCTGTAGTTTTCTGTAGATTTCTGTAATTTTCTGTAATTTTCTGTAATTTTCTGTAATTTTCTGAAATTTTCTGCAATTTTCTGTAACTTTCTGTAATTTTCTGTAATTTTCTGTAATTTTTGTCATTTTTGTAATTTTTGTCATTTTTGTCATTTTTGTAATTTTTGTAATTTTTGTCATTTTTGTCATTTTTGTCATTTTTGTCATTTTTGTCATTTTTGTCATTTTTGTCATTTTTGTCATTTTTGTCATTTTTGTCATTTTTGTCATTTTTGTCATTTTTGTCATTTTTGTCATTTTTGTCATTTTTGTCATTTTTGTCATTTTTGTCATTTTTTTCATTTTTGTCATTTTTGCATTTTTGTCATTTTTGTCATTTTTGTCATTTTTGTCATTTTTGTCATTTTTGTCATTTTTGTCATTTTGGTCATTTTGGTCATTTTTGTCATTTTGGTCATTTTGGTCATTTTGGTCATTTTTGTCATTTTTTGTCATTTTTGTCATTTTTGTCATTTTTGTCATTTTTGTCATTTTTGTCATTTTTGTCATTTTTGTCATTTTTGTCATTTTTGTCATTTTTGTCATTTTTGTCATTTTTGTCATTTTTGTCATTTTTGTCATTTTTGTCATTTTTGTCATTTTTGTCATTTTTGTCATTTTTGTCATTTTTGTCATTTTTGTCATTTTTGTCATTTTTGTCATTTTTGTCATTTTTGTCATTTTTGTCATTTTTGTCATTTTTGTCATTTTTGTCATTTTTGTCATTTTTGTCATTTTTGTCATTTTTGTCATTTTTGTCATTTTTGTCATTTTTGTCATTTTTGTCATTTTTGTCATTTTTGTCATTTTTGTCATTTTTGTCATTTTTGTCATTTTTGTCATTTTTGTCATTTTTGTCATTTTTGTCATTTTTGTCATTTTTGTCATTTTTGTCATTTTTGTCATTTTTGTCATTTTTGTCATTTTTGTCATTTTTGTCATTTTTGTCATTTTTGTCATTTTTGTCATTTTTGTCATTTTTGTCATTTTTGTCATTTTTGTCATTTTTGTCATTTTTGTCATTTTTGTCATTTTTGTCATTTTTGTCATTTTTGTCATTTTTGTCATTTTTGTCATTTTTGTCATTTTTGTCATTTTTGTCATTTTTGTCATTTTTGTCATTTTTGTCATTTTTGTCATTTTTGTCATTTTTGTCATTTTTGTCATTTTTGTCATTTTTGTCATTTTTGTCATTTTTGTCATTTTTGTCATTTTTGTCATTTTTGTTATTTTTGTCATTTTTGTCATTTTTGTCATTTTTGTCATTTTTGTCATTTTTGTCATTTTTGTCATTTTTGTCATTTTTGTCATTTTTGTCATTTTTGTCATTTTTGTCATTTTTGTCATTTTTGTCATTTTTGTCATTTTTGTCATTTTTGTCATTTTTGTCATTTTTGTCATTTTTGTCATTTTTGTCATTTTTGTCATTTTTGTCATTTTTGTCATTTTTGTCATTTTTGTCATTTTTGTCATTTTTGTCATTTTTGTCATTTTTGTCATTTTTGTCATTTTTGTCATTTTTGTCATTTTTGTCATTTTTGTCATTTTTGTCATTTTTGTCATTTTTGTCATTTTTGTCATTTTTGTCATTTTTGTCATTTTTGTCATTTTTGTCATTTTTGTCATTTTTGTCATTTTTGTCATTTTTGTCATTTTTGTCATTTTTGTCATTTTTGTCATTTTTGTCATTTTTGTCATTTTTGTCATTTTTGTCATTTTTGTCATTTTTGTCATTTTTGTCATTTTTGTCATTTTTGTCATTTTTGTCATTTTTGTCATTTTTGTCATTTTTGTCATTTTTGTCATTTTTGTCATTTTTGTCATTTTTGTCATTTTTGTCATTTTTGTCATTTTTGTCATTTTTGTCATTTTTGTCATTTTTGTCATTTTTGTCATTTTTGTCATTTTTGTCATTTTTGTCATTTTTGTCATTTTTGTCATTTTTGTCATTTTTGTCATTTTTGTCATTTTTGTCATTTTTGTCATTTTTGTCATTTTTGTCATTTTTGTCATTTTTGTCATTTTTGTCATTTTTGTCATTTTTGTCATTTTTGTCATTTTTGTCATTTTTGTCATTTTTGTCATTTTTGTCATTTTTGTCATTTTTGTCATTTTTGTCATTTTGGTCATTTTTGTCATTTTGGTCATTTTGGTCATTTTGGTCATTTTGGTCATTTTTGTCATTTTTGTCATTTTTGTCATTTTTGTCATTTTTGTCATTTTTGTCATTTTTGTCATTTTTGTCATTTTTGTCATTTTTGTCATTTTTGTCATTTTTGTCATTTTTGTCATTTTTGTCATTTTTGTCATTTTTGTCATTTTTGTCATTTTTGTCATTTTTGTCATTTTTGTCATTTTTGTCATTTTTGTCATTTTTGTCATTTTTGTCATTTTTGTCATTTTTGTCATTTTTGTCATTTTTGTCATTTTTGTCATTTTTGTCATTTTTGTCATTTTTGTCATTTTTGTCATTTTTGTCATTTTTGTCATTTTTGTCATTTTTGTCATTTTTGTCATTTTTGTCATTTTTGTCATTTTTGTCATTTTTGTCATTTTTGTCTTTTTTTTGTCATTTTTGTCATTTTTGTCATTTTTGTCATTTTTGTCATTTTTGTCATATTTGTCATTTTTGTCATATTTGTCATTTTTGTCATTTTTGTCATTTTTGTCATTTTTGTCATTTTTGTCATTTTTGTCATTTTTGTCATTTTTGTCATTTTTGTCATTTTTGTCATTTTTGTCATTTTTGTCATTTTTGTCATTTTTGTCATTTTTGTCATTTTTGTCATTTTTGTCATTTTGTCATTTTTGTCATTTTTGTCATTTTTGTCATTTTTGTCATTTTTGTCATTTTTGTCATTTTTGTCATTTTTGTCATTTTTGTCATTTTTGTCATTTTTGTCATTTTTGTCATTTTTGTCATTTTTGTCATTTTTGTCATTTTTGTCATTTTTGTCATTTTTGTCATTTTTGTCATTTTTGTCATTTTTGTCATTTTTGTCATTTTTGTCATTTTTGTCATTTTTGTCATTTTTGTCATTTTTGTCATTTTTGTCATTTTTGTCATTTTTGTCATTTTTGTCATTTTTGTCATTTTTGTCATTTTTGTCATTTTCGTCATTTTTGTCATTTTTGTCATTTTTGTCATTTTTGTCATTTTTGTCATTTTGTCATTTTTGTCATTTTTGTCATTTTTGTCATTTTTGTCATTTTTGTCATTTTTGTCATTTTTGTCATTTTTGTCATTTTTGTCATTTTTGTCATTTTTGTCATTTTTGTCATTTTTGTCATTTTTGTCATTTTTGTCATTTTTGTCATTTTTGTCATTTTTGTCATTTTTGTCATTTTTGTCATTTTTGTCATTTTTGTCATTTTTGTCATTTTTGTCATTTTTGTCATTTTTGTCATTTTTGTCATTTTTGTCATTTTTGTCATTTTTGTCATTTTTGTCATTTTTGTCATTTTTGTCATTTTTGTCATTTTTGTCATTTTTGTCATTTTTGTCATTTTTGTCATTTTTGTCATTTTTGTCATTTTGTCATTTTTGTCATTTTTGTCATTTTTGTCATTTTTGTCATTTTTGTCATTTTTGTCATTTTTGTCATTTTTGTCATTTTTGTCATTTTTGTCATTTTTGTCATTTTTGTCATTTTTGTCATTTTTGTCATTTTTGTCATTTTTGTCATTTTTGTCATTTTTGTCATTTTTGTCATTTTTGTCATTTTTGTCATTTTTGTCATTTTTGTCATTTTTGTCATTTTTGTCATTTTTGTCATTTTTGTCATTTTTGTCATTTTTGTCATTTTTGTCATTTTTGTCATTTTTGTCATTTTTGTCATTTTTGTCATTTTTGTCATTTTTGTCATTTTTGTCATTTTTGTCATTTTTGTCATTTTTGTCATTTTTGTCATTTTTGTCATTTTTGTCATTTTTGTCATTTTTGTCATTTTTGTCATTTTTGTCATTTTTGTCATTTTTGTCATTTTTGTCATTTTTGTCATTTTTGTCATTTTTGTCATTTTTGTCATTTTTGTCATTTTTGTCATTTTTGTCATTTTTGTCATTTTTGTCATTTTTGTCATTTTTGTCATTTTTGTCATTTTTGTCATTTTTGTCATTTTTGTCATTTTTGTCATTTTTGTCATTTTTGTCATTTTTGTCATTTTTGTCATTTTTGTCATTTTGTCATTTTGTCATTTTTGTCATTTTTTGTCATTTTTGTCATTTTTGTCATTTTGTCATTTTTGTCATTTTTGTCATTTTTGTCATTTTTGTCATTTTTGTCATTTTTGTCATTTTTGTCATTTTTGTCATTTTTGTCATTTTTGTCATTTTTGTCATTTTTGTCATTTTTGTCATTTTTTGTCATTTTGTCATTTTTGTCATTTTTGTCATTTTTGTCATTTTTGTCATTTTTGTCATTTTTGTCATTTTTGTCATTTTTGTCATTTTTGTCATTTTTGTCATTTTTGTCATTTTTGTCATTTTTGTCATTTTTGTCATTTTTGTCATTTTTGTCATTTTTGTCATTTTTGTCATTTTTGTCATTTTTGTCATTTTTGTCATTTTTGTCATTTTTGTCATTTTTGTCATTTTTGTCATTTTTGTCATTTTTGTCATTTTTGTCATTTTTGTCATTTTTGTCATTTTTGTCATTTTGTCATTTTTGTCATTTTTGTCATTTTTGTCATTTTTGTCATTTTTGTCATTTTTGTCATTTTTGTCATTTTTGTCATTTTTGTCATTTTTGTCATTTTTGTCATTTTTGTCATTTTTGTCATTTTTGTCATTTTTGTCATTTTTGTCATTTTTGTCATTTTTGTCATTTTTGTCATTTTTGTCATTTTTGTCATTTTTGTCATTTTTGTCATTTTTGTCATTTTTGTCATTTTTGTCATTTTTGTCATTTTTGTCATTTTTGTCATTTTTGTCATTTTTGTCATTTTTGTCATTTTTGTCATTTTTGTCATTTTTGTCATTTTTGTCATTTTTGTCATTTTTGTCATTTTTGTCATTTTTGTCATTTTTGTCATTTTTGTCATTTTTGTCATTTTTGTCATTTTTGTCATTTTTGTCATTTTTGTCATTTTTGTCATTTTTGTCATTTTTGTCATTTTTGTCATTTTTGTCATTTTTGTCATTTTTGTCATTTTTGTCATTTTTGTCATTTTTGTCATTTTTGTCATTTTTGTCATTTTGTCATTTTTGTCATTTTTGTCATTTTTGTCATTTTTGTCATTTTTGTCATTTTTGTCATTTTTGTCATTTTTGTCATTTTTGTCATTTTTGTCATTTTTGTCATTTTTGTCATTTTTGTCATTTTTGTCATTTTTGTCATTTTTGTCATTTTTGTCATTTTTGTCATTTTTGTCATTTTTGTCATTTTTGTCATTTTTGTCATTTTTGTCATTTTTGTCATTTTTGTCATTTTTGTCATTTTTGTCATTTTTGTCATTTTTGTCATTTTTGTCATTTTTGTCATTTTTGTCATTTTTGTCATTTTTGTCATTTTTGTCATTTTTGTCATTTTTGTCATTTTTGTCATTTTTGTCATTTTTGTCATTTTTGTCATTTTTGTCATTTTTGTCATTTTTGTCATTTTTGTCATTTTTGTCATTTTTGTCATTTTTGTCATTTTTGTCTTTTTTTTTGTCATTTTTGTCATTTTTGTCATTTTTGTCATTTTTGTCATTTTTGTCATTTTTGTCATTTTTGTCATTTTTGTCATTTTTGTCATTTTTGTCATTTTTGTCATTTTTGTCATTTTTGTCATTTTTGTCATTTTTGTCATTTTTGTCATTTTTGTCATTTTTGTCATTTTTGTCATTTTTGTCATTTTTGTCATTTTTGTCATTTTTGTCATTTTTGTCATTTTTGTCATTTTTGTCATTTTTGTCATTTTTGTCATTTTTGTCATTTTTGTCATTTTTGTCATTTTTGTCATTTTTGTCATTTTTGTCATTTTTGTCATTTTTGTCATTTTTGTCATTTTTGTCATTTTTGTCATTTTTGTCATTTTTGTCATTTTTGTCATTTTTGTCATTTTTGTCATTTTTGTCATTTTTGTCATTTTTGTCATTTTTGTCATTTTTGTCATTTTTGTCATTTTTGTCATTTTTGTCATTTTTGTCATTTTTGTCATTTTTGTCATTTTTGTCATTTTTGTCATTTTTGTCATTTTTGTCATTTTTGTCATTTTTGTCATTTTTGTCATTTTTGTCATTTTTGTCATTTTTGTCATTTTTGTCATTTTTGTCATTTTTGTCATTTTTGTCATTTTTGTCATTTTTGTCATTTTTGTCATTTTTGTCATTTTTGTCATTTTTGTCATTTTTGTCATTTTTGTCATTTTTGTCATTTTTGTCATTTTTGTCATTTTTGTCATTTTTGTCATTTTTGTCATTTTTGTCATTTTTGTCATTTTTGTCATTTTTGTCATTTTTGTCATTTTTGTCATTTTTGTCATTTTTGTCATTTTTGTCATTTTGTCATTTTTGTCATTTTTGTCATTTTTGTCATTTTTGTCATTTTTGTCATTTTGTCATTTTTGTCATTTTTGTCATTTTTGTCATTTTTGTCATTTTTGTCATTTTTGTCATTTTTGTCATTTTTGTCATTTTTGTCATTTTTGTCATTTTTGTCATTTTTTGTCATTTTTGTCATTTTTGTCATTTTTGTCATTTTTGTCATTTTTGTCATTTTTGTCATTTTTGTCATTTTTGTCATTTTTGTCATTTTTGTCATTTTTGTCATTTTTGTCATTTTTGTCATTTTTGTCATTTTTGTCATTTTTTGTCATTTTTGTCATTTTTGTCATTTTTGTCATTTTTGTCATTTTTGTCATTTTTGTCATTTTTGTCATTTTTGTCATTTTTGTCATTTTTGTCATTTTTGTCATTTTTGTCATTTTTGTCATTTTTGTCATTTTTGTCATTTTTGTCATTTTTGTCATTTTTGTCATTTTTGTCATTTTTGTCATTTTTGTCATTTTTGTCATTTTTGTCATTTTTGTCATTTTTGTCATTTTTGTCATTTTTGTCATTTTTGTCATTTTTGTCATTTTTGTCATTTTTGTCATTTTTGTCATTTTTGTCATTTTTGTCATTTTTGTCATTTTTGTCATTTTGTCATTTTTGTCATTTTTGTCATTTTTGTCATTTTTGTCATTTTTGTCATTTTTGTCATTTTTGTCATTTTTGTCATTTTTGTCATTTTTGTCATTTTTGTCATTTTTGTCATTTTTGTCATTTTTGTCATTTTTGTCATTTTTGTCATTTTTGTCATTTTTGTCATTTTTGTCATTTTTTGTCATTTTTGTCATTTTTGTCATTTTTGTCATTTTTGTCATTTTTGTCATTTTTGTCATTTTTGTCATTTTTGTCATTTTTGTCATTTTTGTCATTTTTGTCATTTTTGTCATTTTTGTCATTTTTGTCATTTTTGTCATTTTTGTCATTTTTGTCATTTTTGTCATTTTTGTCATTTTTGTCATTTTTGTCATTTTTGTCATTTTTGTCATTTTTGTCATTTTTGTCATTTTTGTCATTTTTGTCATTTTTGTCATTTTTGTCATTTTTGTCATTATTGAGTCATTTTTGTCATTTTTGTCATTTTTGTCATTTTTGTCATTTTTGTCATTTTTGTCATTTTTGTCATTTTTGTCATTTTTGTCATTTTTGTCATTTTTGTCATTTTTGTCATTTTTGTCATTTTTGTCATTTTTGTCATTTTTGTCATTTTTGTCATTTTTGTCATTTTTGTCATTTTTGTCATTTTTGTCATTTTTGTCATTTTTGTCATTTTTGTCATTTTTGTCATTTTTGTCATTTTTGTCATTATTGTCATTTTTGTCATTTTTGTCATTTTTGTCATTTTTGTCATTTTTGTCATTTTTGTCATTTTTGTCATTTTTGTCATTTTTGTCATTTTTGTCATTTTTGTCATTTTTGTCATTTTTGTCATTTTTGTCATTTTTGTCATTTTTGTCATTTTTGTCATTTTTGTCATTTTTGTCATTTTTGTCATTTTTGTCATTTTTGTCATTTTTGTCATTTTTGTCATTTTTGTCATTTTTGTCATTTTTGTCATTTTTGTCATTTTGGTCATTTTTGTATCCCTTTTTTATTGTTATTTGACAATTTTGTCATGAGTCTTTTTAATTCCTCTTGAGTTCTAATAATGTTGCAAAAATGACGCTTTGCTGAGAGGCCGATAACGATTTATCACGAATTGAAAGGCAGTAGCAATGTATTTTAGATCCGTACCAAAAGAATTCAACTTTTTTTCTTTTTATTTTGTTATCACAAAAGATGAATTGGCTAGACTAGGAAAACCTCCAACCAATGTGGAAAAAATCTTTCGAATTTATAAGCAAAACAAGATTTCTCCCCAACAGCTCAAGATTGAGCTGTTTTGCGAACCATGAGATTTGTTTGCAGGAAGATTTCGATAAAAAAATAAGGAATAAATGAAGTAATGTTGGAGCGAAAAGCAAGAATGGGAAGAAGGTGGGAAAGAGAAAGGCAAAGCAATCGAAAACGAGGCTAATCTATGCATCAATTTCTAAAATAACAGTTG